>NC_090650.1:12399276-12619276 GCF_040937935.1 Hyperolius riggenbachi
ACCTCCCAACTTTTTAAGATGAAAAAGAGGGACACTTAAGCCATGCCCCTGCCACACCCCTGATCACACCCCCACCATGCATACCATAAAGGTTTCATAAGAAAATATGTTGTTTTATAATTCAAACCACACTGGTCCTTTCTATCCTGGTTCATTTTCCTTCATATTAACATTTGAAAATTAGTAATATATCACTTTAAAGGATGGGAATAAAGTTGAGAGTCAATCAAACACATTTTTTTAGTAGAGAAATATATATATTTACATAGAAACAGTGGCGTAGCAATAGGGGTTGCAGAGGTAGCGACCGCATCAGTGCCCTTGTTGCCTTGGGGACCCCATAGGGCCCTTCCTCAACCAAAGTATAAGCTCTCTATTGGTCCTGAGGTGGTAATAATCACTTCTATAGATACTTTGAATAGTGGTAATCATTAACAAGCTGTTCCCCATCCCCTTCCTGCACCTCTAATACTGTGTGTGGGTGACCTTAGCAGGTTTTGTTGCGCCGCATCAAGTGTTACTTATAGCGTGCTTGGGGGGCCCAATGTAAAACTCGCACCGGGGCCCAAAACTCCATAGCTACGCCACTGCATAGAAAGAGGGACAAAGTCCTGAAAGAGGGACAAATGAGGAGGAAAGAGGGACAGAGAGACAGGGCTCCCAAAGAGCGACTGTCCCTCCAAAAGAGGGACAGTTAAGAGCTTTGTATACTGTGCCCCTCTCCTCTTATATTGTAACTGCAGATGTTTACTAGTTAGCTACAGTAGTAGTCTGTACTTGCATTTCCCTTGCTGTTGATGTAACTATATTAACATACTGTAATAACAATATACTACATTCCAAAAACATATAGATAAGTTAATTGAATTTATCTCCTATAATTGGCCCTAGACTACAATGTTTATATGGCTATGGTAAGGATTAGACTGAGAGTTCGTGTGAGGACAGTCAGTGGCGTGACTACGTACTCTGTCAAGTGCTGCAGAAGATGTCAGTGCTATATAAATACATAATAATAATATGGTAGGACATTAGACTATGACTATGGTAGTATTAGATTGTGAGCTCCTCTGAGGACAGTCAGTGGCATGACTATGTACTCTGTCAAGTGCTGCAGAAGATGTCAGTGCTATATAAATACATAATAATAATATGGGAGGACATTAGACTATGACTATGGTAGGATTAGAGTGTGAGCTCCTCTGAGGACAGTCAGTGACATGACTATGTACTCTCTCTGTAATGTGCTGCAGGAGATGTCAGTGCTATATAAATACACTAGCTGATTGCCCGGCGTTGCCCGTGTATGTATTTGGCTGGTGTTGGCTCCGCCTACTTTTTCTAACCCTAACACACAATTACTCACTGACCAAGTTTGTGAGCTTTGCGGCCTTTGGTATCAATAATCTGCATTGAAATGAAACAAATCTGATTGGCTGTATGTGGCTCCACCTCCTTTTCTGAATTTGAACCCCAGTCACCTAATAACCAACTGCACCAGGTTTGAGGCCTGCGCCATCAACAGTTCAAGAATGGTAGCAATTAAATATTCCCCTTGAAAAGCAACAGGTGAAGTTTGATTCACTTTTGTAGGCTCCACCCACTTTTCTGAATATTAATCGCAGTCACCCAGTGACCAACGGTGCAAAGTTTAAAAACCCTGCCATTAACAGAATGGCTGCAGTTTACATTTTCCCAGTGAAATTTGTATTTGTCTTCACCCACTGATGACCCGGCGTTTCCCGGGTATGTATTTGACTGGTGTTGGCTCCACCCACTTTCTAACCCTAACACACAAACACTCAATGACCAAGTTTGTGAGCTTTGGGGTCCTTGGCATCAATAATTTGTATATTCCCATAGAAATTAAACAAATCAGATAGGCTGTTTGTGGCTCCACCCCTCTCCAGCATTTGAACCCCAGTCACCCAATGACCAACTGTAGCAGGTTTGAGGCATCTGCTATTAACAGTGTAAAAATGGCAGCAATTTAAATATTCCAATTGAAATTCAACAGGTGAATTTTGATTGGCCATTATAGGCTCCACCCACTTGCCTGAATATTAATCTCTGTCACTCAGTGACCATCTGGGCAAAGATTGGGAACCCTGAAATAAACAGTGTAAGAAGGGCTGCAGTTTACACTTTCCCAGTGAAATTTGTTTTTGGCTCCGCCCACTTTATGTAACCTGGACACAAAGTCACTACTCAATGCCCAAGTTTGTGAGTTTTGGGGTCCTTGGCATCAATAATTTCAAATCTGATTCACTGTTTGTGGCTCTGTCCCCTTTTCTGAATTTGAACCTCAGTGACCCAATGACCGACTGTACCAGGTTTGAGGCGTGGGCCATTAACAGTGCAAGAATGGCAGCAATTTTAATATTCTCCCTGAAAAGTGACATGTGATTTTTGATTGGCATTTTAGGCTCCACCCACTTTTCTGAATATTAATCCCAGTCACCCAGTAACCAGCTATGCTGAGTTTGAGAATTAACAGTGAAGAAGGGCTGCAGTTTACAATTTCCCAGAAAAATTTGTTTTTAACTCCACCCACTTTTTGTAACCTTGACACACAGTCACTACTCAATGAGCAAGTTTGTGAGCTTTTGGGTTGTTGGCATCAAAATTGTGCTAATGGAAGCAGTTTATCCAGCAAAGAAATCTGGCTGTTTTTGGCTCCGCCCCTTTACTGAATTTGAACCCCAAACACTTAACGACCGACTGTAGCAGGCTTGAGGCCTCTGCTATTAACAGTGTGAGAATGGCTGCAGTTTCAATATTCCCCTTGAAAATCAATAGGTGAATTTTGATTGGCTCTTGTAGGCTCCACCTACTTTTCCGAATATAAATCCTAGTCACCCAGTGACCAACTGTGTGAAGTTTGAAAACCCTGCCATTAACAGTGTAAGAAAAGCTGCAGTTTACATTTAATGTAAGTTAGTTGTTTTTGGCTCCGCCCACTATTTCTAATCTTGACATACAGTCACTTAATGACCAAGTTTATGAGCTTTGGGGTCTTTGGCATCAATAAGTTGCATTTAACCATTGAAATTAAACAAATCTGATTGGCTGTTTTTGCCCCGCTCCCTTCAGAATTTAAACCCCAGTCTCCCAGTGACTGACTGTAGCACATGGTAGGCCTCTGCCATTAAGAGTGCATGAATGGCAGCAATGCGAATATTCCCCTTGAAAATCAAAAGGTGAATTTTGATTGGCTGCTGTAGGCTCCACCCACTTTTCTGAATATTAGTCCCAGTCACCCAGTGGCCAACTGTGTCACGTTTGAGAACCCTGCCAATAACAGAATGGCTGAAATCAATCTAACAAATCTGATTGGCTGTTTGTGGCTCCACCCCTTTAGTGAATTTGGACCCCAGTCACCCAATGACTGACTGTATCAGGTTTGAGGCCTCTGCCACTAACAGTGTAAGAATGGTAGCAATGTGAATATTCCCCTTGAAAATCAATAGGTACATTTTGATTGGCTGTTTTAGGCTCCACCCACATTTCTGAATATTCATCCCAGTCACCCAGTGGCCAATTGTGTAAAGGTTGGGAACCCTGCAATGTAAAAAATGAAGTTGTTGGCACCGCCCACTTTTTCTAACCTTGACATACAGTCACTCAATTATCAAGTTTATCAGCTTTGGGGTCCTTGGTATCAATACTTTGTATATTCCCATTGAAAAATAAACAAATCTGGCTGTTTGTGGCTCCGCCCCCTTCCTGAATTTGGACCCTAGTCACCCAGTGACCAACTGTACCAGGTTTGAGGCATCTGCTATTACCAGTATAAGAGAATGGTAGCAGATGAAATATTCCCTTTGAAAACCATTAGGTGAATTTTTATTGGCTGTTGTAGGCTCCACCCACCTTCCAAAATCTTAATCTGTCACCCAATGACCAACTGTGCAAAGTTTGAGAACCCTGCCATTAACGTTGTAAGAATGGCTGCAGTTTATATTTTCCCAGTAAAAGTTGTTTTGGCTCCGCCCACTTTTTGTAACCTTGACACACAGTCACTCAATGACTAAGTTTGTGAGCTGTCAGGTTCCTGGCATCAAAAATGTGTGAATGGAAGCAGTTTATCCACCAAAGAAATCAGATTGGCTGTATGTGGCCCCGCCCCTTTAGTGAATTTGGACCCCAGTCACCCAATGGCCGACTGTAGCAAGTTTGAAGCCTCTGCCATTAAAAGTGTAAGAATAGCAGCAGTTTAAATATTCCCCTTGAAAATTAACATGTGAATTTTGATTGGCTGTTGTAGGCTCCACCCATTTTCTTGAATCTTAATCACATTCACCCAGTGACCAACTGTGGCAAGTTTGAGACCCCTGCGGTTAACAGTCTAAGAATGGCTGCAGTTTACATTTTTCCATTTAAAATGAATGGCTGAAATTTGATTGGCTGTTTTATGCTCCACCCACTTTTCCTGGATTTGTAACCTCGGTCACTAAGTGACCAACTGTGCCAAGTGTGGAGACTCTGGTTTGAATACTGCGAGAATGGCAGCCGTTTACATTTTTTCCATGGACTTGAATGGGTGAAATCTGATTTGCTGTTTGTAGCTCCGCCCAGGTGTGCAGGGGGGCCGCGAGACCCCCAGAACATATCATCCCAGGTAGTAAGGGATCTGTATACCAAGTTTCGTTCAAATCGGTCAAGCCGTTTTTGCGTGATCCCGGCACATACACACACACATACACACACACATACACACACACATACATACATACATCCGATTTTATATATATAGATAATAATAATATGGTAGGACATTAGACTATGACTATGGTAGTATTAGATTGTGAGCTCCTCTGAGGACAGTCAGTGGCATGACTATGTACTCTGTACAGTGCTGCAGAAGATGTCAGTGCTATCTAAATACATAATAATAATAATAATAATATGGTAGGACATTAGACTATGACTATGGTAGGGATTAGATTGTGAGCTCCTCTGGGAACAGTCAGTGACATGACTATGTACTCTGTACAGTGCTGCAGAAGATGTCAGTGCTGTATAAATACGTAATAATAATAATATGGTAGGACATTATACTATGACTATGGCAGGATTAGAGTGTGAGCTCCTCTGAGGTCAGTCAGTGACATGACTATGTACTCTGTAAAGTGCTGCAGGAGATGTCAGTGCTATATAAATACATAATAATAATATGGTAGGACATTAGACTATGACTATGGTAGGATTAGATTGTGAGCTCCTCTGAGGACAGTCAGTGACATGACTATTAGAGTTGTCCCAAACGGTTCGACCGCGAACTTATTCGCGCAAACATCAGTGGTTCGCGTTTAAAAGCAAACTTTATGGCGAGTTCGACCCGCCCCTATACTACATCATTGGGCTAAACTTTGACCCTCTACATCACAGTCAGCAGACACATGACAGCCAATCATACTGCACTCCCTCCTGGAGCCCCCCCCCCCCCCCCCCCCCTTTATATTAGGCAGCTGCGTCGGCCATCATCTCACTCCGTGTTGCTCCAGTAGTGAGAAAAGGGAGAGGAATCAGCTGCAGAGATAGGGAAAGCTTAGTTAGGCTCTTGTAGCTTGCTCCTAGCTGATATTTGTTGTTGAAAAGCACCACAAAAAGAGCTCTTTTCAGAGCTAATGTTCTTGTGAAGTCTTTTTTTTGTGTGGCCCACTGACACTGCATATACAGCCCTGTGTGTCGCAGCTGGCCCTTGCTAATTACTACTGTGCCAGGCCCATCACATTCAGTACCTACCTTTTCACAGCACCTGTGTGTGTAACTGCACATATTATACAAGCAGTCAGTACCTTTCACTGCATCTGTGTGTGACTACACATTTGTAATACCAGTCCGACCATGCATACCTGTTCATGTTCACTGCACCTACATGACAGCACGCAGTGTTATATACCAGTCACTGCATAACTGTTCACTGCACCTGTGTGTGTGACAGCTGCACATTGTATTGATACCAGTCACTGCATACCTGTTCACTGCACCTGCGTGACATCACAAAGTGTTCTATACCAGTCACTGCATAACTGTTCACTGCAGCTGTGTGTGTGACAGCTGCACATTTGTAATACCAGTCCGACCGTGCATACCTGTTCATGTTCACTGCACCTACATGACAGCACGCAGTGTTATATACCAGTCACTGCATAACTGTTCACTGCACCTGTGTGTGTGACAGCTGCACATTTGTAATACCAGTCCGACCATGCATACCTGTTCATGTTCACTGCACCTACGTGACAGCACAAAGTGTTCTATACCAGTCACTGCATAACTGTTCACTGCACCTGTGTGTGTGACAGCTGCACATTGTATTGATACCAGTCACTGCATACCTGTTCATGTTCACTGCACCTACATGACAGCACGCAGTGTTATATACCAGTCACTGCATAACTGTTCACTGCAGCTGTGTGTGTGACAGCTGCACATTTGTAATACCAGTCCGACCGTGCATACCTGTTCATGTTCACTGCACCTACATGACAGCACGCAGTGTTCTATACCAGTCACTGCATAACTGTTCACTGCAGCTGTGTGTGTGACAGCTGCACATTTGTAATACCAGTCTGACCATGCATACCTGTTCATGTTCACTGCACCTACGTGACAGCACAAAGTGTTCTATACCAGTCACTGCATAACTGTTCACTGCACCTGTGTGTGTGACAGCTGCACATTGTATTGATACCAGTCACTGCATACCTGTTCACTGCACCTGCATGACAGCACAAAGTGTTCTATACCAGTCACTGCATAACTGTTCACTGCAGCTGTGTGTGTGACAGCTGCACATTTGTAATACCAGTCTGACCGTGCATACCTGTTCATGTTCACTGCACCTACATGACAGCACGCAGTGTTATATACCAGTCACTGCATAACTGTTCACTGCACCTGTGTGTGTGACAGCTGCACATTGTATTGATACCAGTCACTGCATACCTGTTCACTGCACCTGCATGACAGCACAAAGTGTTCTATACCAGTCACTGCATAACTGTTCACTGCACCTGTGTGTGTGACAGCTGCACATTTGTAATACCAGTCCGACCGTGCATACCTGTTCATGTTCACTGCACCTACATGACAGCACGCAGTGTTATATACCAGTCACTGCATAACTGTTCACTGCACCTGTGTGTGTGACAGCTGCACATTGTATTGATACCAGTCACTGCATACCTGTTCACTGCACCTGCATGACAGCACAAAGTGTTCTATACCAGTCACTGCATAACTGTTCACTGCAGCTGTGTGTGTGACAGCTGCACATTTGTAATACCAGTCTGACCATGCATACCTGTTCATGTTCACTGCACCTACATGACAGCACGCAGTGTTATATACCAGTCACTGCATAACTGTTCACTGCACCTGTGTGTGTGACAGCTGCACATTGTATTGATACCAGTCACTGCATACCTGTTCACTGCACCTGCATGACAGCACAAAGTGTTCTATACCAGTCACTGCATAACTGTTCACTGCACCTGTGTGTGTGACAGCTGCACATTTGTAATACCAGTCCGACCGTGCATACCTGTTCATGTTCACTGCACCTACATGACAGCACGCAGTGTTATATACCAGTCACTGCATAACAGTTCACTGCAGCTGTGTGTGTGACAGCTGCACATTTGTAATACCAGTCCGACCGTGCATACCTGTTCATGTTCACTGCACCTACATGACAGCACGCAGTGTTATATACCAGTCACTGCATAACTGTTCACTGCACCTGTGTGTGTGACAGCTGCACATTGTATTGATACCAGTCACTGCATACCTGTTCACAGCACCTGCATGACAGCACAAAGTGTTCTATACCAGTCACTGCATAACTGTTCACTGCAGCTGTGTGTGTGACAGCTGCACATTTGTAATACCAGTCCGACCGTGCATACCTGTTCATGTTCACTGCACCTACATGACAGCACGCAGTGTTATATACCAGTCACTGCATAACTGTTCACTGCACCTGTGTGTGTGACAGCTGCACATTGTATTGATACCAGTCACTGCATACCTGTTCACTGCACCTGCATGACAGCACAAAGTGTTCTATACCAGTCACTGCATAACTGTTCACTGCAGCTGTGTGTGTGACAGCTGCACATTTGTAATACCAGTCCGACCGTGCACACCTGTTCATGTTCACTGCACCTACATGACAGCACGCAGTGTTATATACCAGTCAATGCATAACTGTTCACTGCACCTGTGTGTGTGACAGCTGCACATTGTATTGATACCAGTCACTGCATACCTGTTCACTGCACCTGCATGACAGCACAAAGTGTTCTATACCAGTCACTGCATAACTGTTCACTGCAGCTGTGTGTGTGACAGCTGCACATTTGTAATACCAGTCCGACCGTGCATACCTGTTCATGTTCACTGCACCTACATGACAGCACGCAGTGTTATATACCAGTCACTGCATAACTGTTCACTGCACCTGTGTGTGTGACAGCTGCACATTGTATTGATACCAGTCACTGCATACCTGTTCACTGCACCTGCATGACAGCACAAAGTGTTCTATACCAGTCACTGCATAACTGTTCACTGCAGCTGTGTGTGTGACAGCTGCACATTTGTAATACCAGTCCGACCGTGCATACCTGTTCATGTTCACTGCACCTACATGACAGCACGCAGTGTTATATACCAGTCACTGCATAACTGTTTACTGCACCTGTGTGTGTGACAGCTGCACATTGTATTGATACCAGTCACTGCATACCTGTTCACTGCACCTGCATGACAGCACAAAGTGTTCTATACCAGTCACTGCATAACTGTTCACTGCAGCTGTGTGTGTGACAGCTGCACATTTGTAATACCAGTCCGACCGTGCATACCTGTTCATGTTCACTGCACCTGCGTGACAGCACGCAGTGTTATATACCAGTCACTGCATAACTGTTTACTGCACCTGTGTGTGTGACAACTGCACATTGTATTGATACCAGTCACTGCATACCTTTCACTGCATCTGTACAGTAAACGGGGAACAGAGGAGCCAGCAGGGTAAAAGTGGATAAAACCTTTAAAATTTGCTTGGAGGAAGCGGTGGACTTACCTCCATAAATCAGACACAAAAGACTGTATAATAGTACCGTATTTTTCGGACTATAAGACGCACTTTTTCTCCCCCAAAAGTGGGGGAAAAAGTTACTGCGTCTTATAGTCCAAATGTAACAATTTACCTGTCCGGGCGGGCACTGTGTCAGCAGCAGCAGAGTTATCCGGAGGTGTTCCAGCATAGCAGCAGCTGCTGCAATCTGTATGCCGGTGTCCATCGTCTTGTCCCCCCGAGCGGCGGCAGTGGGATCAGCTGTACAACATCCTGGGTGGCATAGCAGCAGCCGCTGCAATCATCTGCAATGCCTAAGTGTATCTGCGGCTTGTCCCCCGAGCGGCTTCAGCAGCAGCGTAATCCGAGATAACTCCCCGGGTGGCATGGCTGTAGGTGCTAATAAGAATGTTTATGCATGCGCCTCTTCTGCCCCGCATCAGCCGCGCGTCATTGTAATACAGGCACAGCGGGACATCTTCAGCCACGTTACTATCAGCGTCCGGCACAGACCTCTGAACTGCTTCCTTATTGGCTCGCCACATGACCCCGGCACACGTGCGACGCAGGTCATCAGAGGGAACCAATAAGGAAGCAGTTCAGAGGTCTGTGCCGGACGCTGATAGTAACGTGGCTGAAGATGTCCCGCTGTGCCTGTATTACAATGACGCGCGGCTGATGCGGGGCAGAAGAGGCGCATGCATAAACAATCTTATTAGCACCTACAGCCATGCCAGCCGGGGAGTTATCTCGGATTACGCTGCTGCTGAAGCCGCTCGGGGGACAAGCCGCAGATACACTTAGGCATTGCAGATGATTGCAGCGGCTGCTGCTATGCCACCCAGGATGTTGTACAGCTGATCCCACTGCCGCCGCTCGGGGGACAAGACGATGGACACCAGCATACAGATTGCAGCAGCTGCTGCTGCTATGCTGGAACACCTCCTGACAACTCTGCTGCCACGAACCTCCTCATTATGGGTGAGCTTTTAGTTTAATAGTAATGGTTAATTAGTGTAGCTAGGTTGGGGGCGGGGGGGGGGGGGGGAGGTGACAGGGCTTTGTGAAGTGTAGTATAGTGTAGCTGGGTGGGGGGATACATTAGTGGTTAGTGAAGTATAGTGTAGCTGGGTGGGGGGATACATTAGTGGTTAGTGAAGTATAGTGTAGCTGGGTGGGGGGATACATTAGTGGTTAGTGAAGTATAGTGTAGCTGGGTAGGGGGATACATCAGTGGTTAGTGAAGTATAGTGTAGCTGGGTGGGGGGATACATCAGTGGTTAGTGAAGTATAGTGTAGCTGGGTGGGGGAATACATCAGTGGTTAGTGGAGTATAGTGTAGCTGGGTGGGGGGATACATCAGTGGTTAATGAAGTATAGTGTAGCTGGGCGGGGGGGATACATCAGTGGTTAGTGAAGTATAGTGTAGCTGGGCAGGGGGATACATCAGTGGTTAGTTAAGTATAGTGTAGCTGGGGGTGAGGTATCAGTTGTTAGTGTAGTTGGTGGGGCAGAAGTGGTTAGTGTAGCTGGGCAGTATAACTTAGATAGAAACATCTTAGGGGGATGTTAAAGGTCTATAGGAGACTCCTGGACCATGGAGGCACCTAGATTTAGTATTTTTTTTATTTTTTCCTGGTTTTTGCCCTCTAAATCTAGGTGCGTCTTATAGTCCGGAGCGTCTTATAGTCCGAAAAATACGGTAATTACATTTATTGTATAGTACCCCAAAAGTGCAACGCGTTTCGCAGGCAACGCCCGCTTCATCAGGCAATAAACGTGGGGACAAACAGAATTTCAGCAGTAGCAGGAGTAGCTCCTCTTCTGATCTACAGAGAGCGACTTCTTAATCCTGAGTGAGGACAGGTCTAATCTCCTCACCTGCCTATACAGTGGTTGCCTTTGTGGTAACCCACGTTTGTAAGTATACTCTTCTCACTTATTATCTTTACTAATTTTTTGCTGAACTTACTACACTATATTGGGCTCTCGGTTTCTCTAACCTTTCACTGCATCTGTGTGACTGCACATTGTATTATACCAGCAGTCAGTGTATACCTTTCACTGCACCTGTGTGACTGCACATTGTATTAGTCAAGTCAGTGCATACCTTTCACTTCATCCCCCCAATATGGGCAAAACAACATGCAGAGGCAGAGCCAGAGGCAGGCCACCCGGCAGGTCTGTTCGAGGTCGTGCTGTCGTGATTTCGTGCGGCCCTCAACCAAAGTACAGTGTTCAGAAGAAGGCACGTGCCATCAACCCCCAATATTGTCAGGACGTAGTTGACTATTTAACACAGAATACCTCATCTTCCTCAGGTTCCGCATGGAAGCGTGACATATTTTCCTCCTCCTGCTCTGATTCTGGCACCCCACTTAACACTCCGTCGGCAGCCTTCACCAAAGGGCTATCATCCCAGGGCTCAGCGGTGTGGACATTTTTTTGTGTGTCTGCCTCAGATGAGAGCAATGCCATCTGTACTCTCTGCCACCGAAAACTGAGCCATGGAAAGACCAAGACCCACATAGGGACAACTACCTTATGAAGGCACATGATTACAAAGCACAAACTGCAATGGGATGACCACATGAGGAAAAGCAGCACACAAAAGCAAAGCCACACACCACAGTGGAAGATACCAGGCCACAATTATTTATCAAAAAAGGCTATAGCCAAACTGTACCGTGATGTTGAAAGGCAACTGGCACACAGCGTTGGGTCAAGGGTCCATCTGACCACGGATGCCTGGTCTGCAAAGTACGGTCAGGCCTGCCTGAAGGCTAAGTCAGTCCCCACACACAGCATCTCTGCCTGCATGCCGTGTGACTGCCTGCCCCAAGACTAAGTCGTCCCCATACAGCATCTCTGCCTGCAGGCCGCTTGACTGCCTTCTCGGCCACCACCAACAGGGTCCAGGACTCCAGGTAGATTCCTAAATTTTTAAGGCCACTGCTAGCAGCGGCCGCTATAATAATTTTTCTGGTGCGTGTACATACCTGCCTAATTTTTCTGGCTGCACTGCGGCTGCAACAACAAAACAAAAGGCATGTACATGTGCCCATTCCCCTTCGTGATTGTTACCTTGCCGCGGTGAAGGGCTTGCGTATCACAATGAAGCAATGACCGGCTAAATGTGTTGGGTTTGGGGGGCACACCTGACCCAAGAAGATAATAGGGTCATTGCTTAATTGTGGACAGACCAAATTCCATCAGCTGGACACTCAGTCACTGTTGTTCAGTCATTAAGCTACCTCAGCCCGACCATATGGGCTTGAAAACCGCCATCACCTGCACTCTCGCCATGGTGCGCACCAGTCCAGCACGGCCGTCACTACACAAACAGATGTTTGCAGTGCATTACACAGTGAATTTAGTCTGTCAGTGTGAAGCAGTACACTAATTACACTACCTGATTGATGTATACACAGCAAGATGTTTTAACCTCCTTGCCGGTTATCCCGAGCTCAGCTCGGGGTAACCTGCGCAGGAGGATTTCTCAGGCCCCGCTGGGCCGATTTGCAAAAAATGTTTTTCGTACACGCAGCTAGCACTTTGCTAGCTGCGTGTAGTTGCTAGCTGCGTGTAGTACGTGATCGCCGCCGCTCGCTGCCTATTCGCCGCTACCCGCCGCGCCGAGCTGCCCCCCCCCCCCCGCCCCAGACCCCTGCGCAGGCTGGCCAATCAGTGCCAGGCAGCGCTGAGGGGCGGATCGGGATTCCCTGTGACGTCCATGACGTCTGTGACGTCATCCCGCCCCGTCGCTATGGCGACCGGGGAAGCCCTGCAGGAAATCCCGTTCTGAACGGGATTTCCTGCTTACTCTGATCGCCGAAAGCGATCGGAGTGGGTGGGGGGATGCCGCCGCCCAGCGGCTATCATGTAGCGAGCCCTGGGCTCACTACATGATTTAAAAAAATAAAAAAAGGTGCGGCGCTGCCACCTTGCCGGATTAATTAGACCGGCAAGGAGGTTAAAGCACTTTAGGCCTCCAATTAAGCAATAAAATGTGATTTCTGCCTTTAAACCCTGCTGTGCGTCAAATCCAGATTTTTCCCTGGGACATTTGGCGTGTATCCCACTCCGCCATGCCCCCCTACAGGTGTTACACCCCTTCAAACAGCTTTTCCATCACTTTAGTGGCCACAATTAGTGTTTGTAGTTTTGAAAGTTCGCCTGCCCATTGAAGTCTATGGTGGTTCGAAAAGTTTGCATGTTTGCGAACTTTTTTCGCATGTTCGAGTTCGAGGTTTGCGAACCTAAATAGGAGGTTCGAGACAACTCTAATGACTATGTACTCTGTAAAGTGCTGCAGATGATGTCAGTACTATATAAATACATAATAATAATAATATGGTAGGACATTAGACTATGACAGGATTAGATTGTGAGCTCCTCTGAGGACCGTCAGGGACATGACTATGTGATCTGTAAAGTACTGCAGGAGATGTCAGTGCTATATAAATACATAATAATAATATGGTAGGACATTAGACTATGACTATGGCAGGGATTAGATTGTGAGCTCTTCTGAGGACAGTCAGTGACATGACTATGTACTCTGTAATGTACTGCATAGGATGTCAGTGCTATATAAATATATAATAATAATATTATGGTAGGATATTAGACTATGACTATGTTAGGATTAGAGTGTGAGCTCCTCTGGGGACAGTCAGTGACATGACTATGTACTCTGTAAAGTGCTGCAGGAGATGTCTATATAAATGCAAAATAAGAAAAGTAGTACTGCAATAATAATAATATTATTAATAACTAGTCTACCTAAGCCCGTTTAAAAACGGGCTCTAGGTAGTGATACCGCCGCCACTGCAGCTCCATGTTAGGGCGCATGCGTGCACCTGCCCACCCGCCGCATGTGCGCCTGGTGCTTGCCATGCGCGCACCCATCCGCAGTACAGAAAACCACGGACACACAGACAAGGAAAGATGATGACGCAGGGACAGTTAGGTTTTATTATAGAGGCTGGTAATATACAATTAGATTTGATTGCAATTATACCTATGCACCACTAGAGGCCGCCAGGTTACAACCTGTACAGTAATGTCCTGAAAGTATATCTCATTTGTTTTTTCTCTTTCTCAGTTTCATACTCATGAAAAGAAAGTTGAAGTCTTTTATTTTATCTCTAGCAGCTAATGTGTTACCTCTCCCCCAACTGGATGTGCCAGGACCTGATCGATCGGCCAGCACACAATCCAATACCCTTGAAGAGTCACTGCTGGGGCTGTGAAAGTGTTTGGCTTGTGGTCTCTCTCCTTGTTGATTTTCCTTAAGTAAGAAGTCAAGTGGCGGATGGCCCTGAACTCCTTGCTTCCGCACTGCCAGCCTGTGCGTCCCGCGAGTAACCAGCCGCATGTGTCTGATCTGCACAACCTATAATGCTCCCTGTTTAATTTATTAGGTAAATTTAATGCTGGTGGCTGGTTAAGTACAGGAATCCGGAGCAATTATCAAATATTTTAAAACTCCTGTTATAGCTCTGCAGATTCTGTGCCCTCTGCTAATGTAGGCATAATCCCGATAAATCGATGGGAGGGCAGGACGGAGAGAGATGCTGCTGACAGAGACATAGGGGGAAGCTGTTGGTAAATTGGCACATTCTGCAGATATCTGATTGTAAAGGGGAAAAAAAGCTTTGAAAAGTTTGGTTAAAGCAAACCAGAATCAAGCTTTACAAAAAAGTTACATACTCACCTACAGTTTGTAGAGAGGAGGATGCCATAGAACCGCCCCAGTCCTCTCTCTGTGTCCTCGTTCCCCGGCTGTCCTGTGTTCAAAAGTGGCGCCTTCGGAAGCACTCATGTCACCAACTGCTTCCAAAGACGGGCGCATCTGTACTGCACATGTGCAAGTGTGCCCACGCACGTGCGCACAGCCGATCCACTCGTTTTCTTAAAGGATACATCCAGGCTAAAAGAAAAATCAAAATCCACTTACCTGGGGCTTCCTCCAGCCCCTGGCAACCTTCCTGTGCCCTCGCCTCAGCTCCGATGGCTCCCGGTGTCCTCCGCTGCAGAAGCAGACCTCGCCATGTCGGCTTCCTAGTCGGTTTCTTGTGCGCTCCACGGCGTGGGTCTCGTGGTCTAGCCGACGACATCAGGTCTGTACTGCGCAGGTGCAGAACTACTGCGCCTGCGCAGTACAGTCCTGATGACGTTGGCTAGACCACGTGACCCGCGCCGTGGAGCGCACAAGAAGCCGACATGGCGAGGTCTGCTTCTGCAGCGGAGGACACCGGGAGCCACCGGAGCTGAGGCGAGGGCACAGCACGGCTGGCAGGGGCTGGAGGAAGCCCCAGGTAAGTGGATTTTGATTTTTCTTTTAGCCTGGATGTATCCTTTAAAGGACACCCGAGGTGAAAATAAACTAATGAAATAAACAATTGTATCTATCTTCCTTCTCCTAAAAATGACTTTTTAAGATATTCCACAGTTTCATTTTATATTTAAATTTAATTTATTTATTTAAATCTAAATCTACTTTAAATCTACTGCCAAAGCTAAAATCTATGAACAATTGACCCTTTTTTCTCTATTTCCTGCTCTGAGAAGCCATTTTCTGCTAGGAAAGGGTTTTATGACTTTAATTCCTTATCACTGAGTGTTAAGGTGGCAACACACCATACAATTAAAAGATCCAATTTTTCACCAATTTCACCAGGAAAAATAGATTTAAATATAAAATACTACTGTGGGATATCTAAAAAAAAAGTCATTTCTAGCAGAAGGAGCATAGATGCAATTTTTTATCTTATCAGTTTATTTTCACCTTGGGTGTCCTTTATGTTATGATCACTTCTGCAGCATGTACTGCTGGCTGCAGTTTTACTGAAGACAAGCAGTTTTTGATTTCTTTGCGTGCATTTGCTTGCATAGTTTTGCGTGCGCTTACACTGAACGTTGATTCCATCTGCAGTCGCTCTGAAGTTAATGACAGATTAATATGCTTTTGTGAAAACAAACTATGGCCTCAATTCACTAAAATCATGCTGGAGATAATAAGGCAAGAGAAAACTTACCTCCACACAGTAAGAGAGTTATCTTCTCTTCCTTACGTTACCTCTTCTGTAGTTAAGTTACCTCCTCTGTAGTTATTTTCACATGCAGTTAATGAACAGCCTGTCTTTAAAGAGACTCTGAAGCGAGAATAATTCTCGCTTCAGAGCTCATAGTTAGCAGGGGCCGCGACTTAACGGGGGTCCCCCCCCCCGCAAAATCAACGACCAAATTGGTCGTAGATTTTGCTGCTCCGAGAGGCAGGGCTAACGGCTGCAGCCCTGCCTCTCAGCGCGTCTATTAGCGGCGCATCGCCGCCTCACCCCGCCCCTCTCAGTGAAGGAAGACTGAGAGGGGCGGGGGAGAGGCGGAGATACACGTCTGAAAGACGCGCATGAGGCAGGGCTGCGGCGGTTAGCCCTGTCCCAATGCGGAAGCGCTCCCCGGCTGAACGGAGGGGATTTGGGGGTGAAGGGACCCCCGTTAAGCCGCGGGATAGCGGCGTTTTAGCAGGGGCACACATGCCCCTGCTATCTATGAGGTCTGAAGCGAGATTTATTCTCGCTTCAGACTCTCTTTAAAGAGAACCCGAGGTGTGTTTAAAGAATATTATCTGCATACAGAGGCTGGATCTGCCTATACAGCCCAGCCTCTGTTGCTATCCCAAACCTCACTAAGGTCCCCCTGCACTCTGCAATCCCTCATAAATCACAGCCGTGCTGTGAGGCTGTGTTTACATCTGTAGTGTCAGTCTCAGCTGCTCCCCCGCCTCCTGCATAGCTCCGGTCCCTGCCCCCGTCCCTTCCCTCCAATCAGCAGGGAGGGAAGGGATGCAGGCGGGGACTGGAGTTCTGCAGGAGGCAGGGAGAGCAGCAGACTGACACTATAGAGATAAACACAGCCAGCTCTGACAAGCTGTTTGTCAGCAGCGTGGCTGTGATTTATGAGGGATTGCAGAGTGCAGGGGGACCTTAGGGGGGTTTGGGATAGCAACAGAGGCTGGGCTGTATAGGCAGATCCAGCCTCTGTATGCAGATAATATTCTTCACACCCACCTCGGGTTCTCTTTAACTCTGGAGTTATTTTAAGGATAAAAGAGTTAACTTAAAGACAGAAGAGTTAACTTTAGGTTTGCCTGAGGTAAAATGTTTCCTGAATACTACATGCCTTATCACCATGGTAACAACTCTAGAAGAGTTATTAAAGACAGGAGATGAGCTTAGTGAATTGAGGCCATTGTCTGTTGCAATGGAGCTGCAATCCCTTTCTTGCAGGCTGCATATCATTGTCTGCCCTTTCCTGCTGTCAGCCTGTGATTGATTACCATTCACCTGTGTGGGAATCTGCATGTCTGCTCCCATTGGATGACCTCAGTATAAAGGACTGCTTCCTGCAGTGTTCCATGGGCTATTATAGTCTCAGATTCAGTCTGTTACTCTGTCCGGCCCCCACCTCGTTCGTAGTCCGTGTGGACTGCGCTGACTCCTGCGAAGGGGTCAGCGAGTCCTCCTAGTTCAGCTCTTGTTATCAGAAGTTGTTACTTTGCTTGTCTTGCATCATATATCGGTTCATCGCCAATATATACGCATGCTAGCACGTTTGTTATTTTCTTTGTATTCGTGTTACGTTAATACATCATTGTCGCTGATATATACGTACTCAAACTGTTTATATCCTGTGTTCAGTCAGTTAGTTTCCAGCACGTTTTGGTAGGTTGCGCGTATCGTGATCACCCGTGCTTAGCTAGTTCAGTCCTGTTCCTAGTCCTGCTCCAGTTCTTAGTCAGTGTTCCTTGCTTATGTCATATATCAGTTTATCGCCGATATATACAATGTCAGTTAGTCGTTTGTAGTTCATTGATAGCTGTAATCGTAATACACTAGGAAATCATACCTATTGTATATTTGTATTACGTCTGTCTTCTTTGACTCTATTTCCCGACTATCCTGTCCTGTCCTTGTGAGGCACGCCACCGCTGCAATCGCATTGGCTGCCTTATTCCTAGAGATGTAGCGTACGGTTCACCTGCGAACGGTTCCAGGCGAACTTTGGGGGTTTGCGTTCGCCTGGACCAAGCGAACTTTTGCGGAGGTTCGATTCGCCCCATAATGCACTATGAGGGTCAACTTTGACCCTCTGCATCACTGTCAGCAGGCACATTGTAGCCATTCAGGCTACACTAAGCCCTGGAGCCCCCCCCCCCCCTTATATGAGGCAGGCTCGCTGGCCATGACACTCACTCGTGTGCCTGCAATAGACAGAGTAGGGCAAGCTGCTGCAGATTGTTTCTCCTAGGGAAAGATTAGTTAGGCTCTTGGCTTGCTCCTGGCTGATTGTTGGGACACCTACCTATGCCTACCTACCTATACTGGGTCTCCTACCTATGCCTACCTACCTATACTGGGACTCCTACCTATGCCTACCTACCTATACTGGGTCTCCTACCTATGCCTACCTATTCCTACCTACCTATACTGGGTCTCCTACCTATGCCTAGCTAACTACTGAGGCACCTACCTATGCCTACCTACCTATACTGGGACTCCTACCTATGCCTACCTACCTATACTGGGACTCCTACCTATGCCTACCTACCTATACTGGGACTCCTACCTATGCCTACCTACCTATACTGGGTCTCCTACCTATGCCTAGCTAACTACTGAGGCACCTACCTATGCCTACCTACCTATACTGGGACTCCTACCTATGCCTACCTACATACAAGAAGATAATAAGGTCGTTGCTTCATTGTGGACAGACCAAATTTGATCAGCTGGACAGTCACTGTTGTTCTATCATTGAGCTACCACAGCCCGGCGCCATATGGGCTGGAAAACTGCCACAGCCTGCACTCTGGCCATGGTGCGCATCAGTCCAGCACGGCCGTCACTACGCAAACAGCTGTTTGCGGTGCGTTACACATTGAGTTTGGTGTGTCAGTGTGAAGCAGAACTCTAATTACACTCCCTGATTGATGTATACACATGCAAGATGTTTGAAAGCACTTTAGGCCTACAATTTAGCATTCAATGTGATTTCTGCCCTTAAAACGCTGCTTTGCGTCACATCCAGATTTTTCCCCGGGACTTTTGGCATGTATCCCACTCCGCCATGCCCCCCTCCAGGTGTTAGACACCTTGAAACATCTTTTCCATCACTTTTGTGGCCAGCATAATTTTTTCTATTTTTCAAAGTTCGCATCCCCATTTAAGTCTATTGCGGTTCGCGAACTTTTACGCGAACCGAACCTTCCGCGAAGGTTCGCGAACGGGGTTTGCGAACCGAAAATCGGAGGTTCGTGACATCTCTACTTATTCCAGTCTGTCTTGTTATGAACGCTTGCTGTCACTTAAAGAGACACTGAAGCGAAAAAAAATATATGATATAATGAATTGGTTGTGTACTATGAATAATTACTAGAAGATTAGCAGCAAAGAAAATATTCTCATACTTTTATTTTCAGGTATATAGTGTTTTTTCTAACATTGCATCATTCTATAATATGTGCAGATTACACAACACTCAGCATTCAAAATGAGTCTTTCAGAGCAGTCTGTGAACTAATGAACTCTCCTTTAGCAGAGGAAAAGTAAACAGTTAAATTACAGTTGAGATAATAAAAGTCAGATAACATCCACGACTAACTTAGTCGGAGAGCTTAATAGCTTTTTTGCATAGAGATAACAACTGGAGTTTCTCAACTCTTCCTGTACTGGAAACAATTAGACTGATGTGTCTGATCTTAATGGTTTTTTTCTTAGCTGTACTACACATACAAATCATAATATCATCATTTTTTTTTCGCTTCAGTGTCTCTTTAAGCAGTGACTAGTTAGCAAGCGTTCATTCTGTTACCTGTCCTGATCTTCTGAGTTCTGGTTTATGCGCTCAGTGCTACCCTGTGCTGAGCCACTACAGTGGAAGGATTGTTTGTGGTTGTCAGATCTGCACCGGCTCTGTGCACCACAATCTCCTTTTGGAGTCCGTCCTCTCCTCCACTAAACTGGGGATATCCTGGTTGCTTGTGCTAGCGTGTGTACCTCCTTCACGTCAGGATATACACTACGTGCTGACTGTGGAGAATATATCACCAAGCTTAACACTTTAAGACCCTGAACAAGCATGCAGGGGCGTTGCAATAGCCATAGCAGGCATAGCAGCTGATATGGGGCCCTGGAGCAGAGGGGCCCAGGTGGTACTTGATGTATTCACCATTAACTTTCTTGTGTTCCCTCACCCTCTCAGTGCCCATAAACTATTTGCAGTGCAGATTGCACAAGTATCCATAGGGTAGGGGCAGATGGTATAGCTAAAGAATGCCTACATCTGAGGGCCCCGTGAAAGTTTTGCTATGGGGCCCCATAATCTCTTACTATGCCACTGATACAGATCATCAGGTGTTTCTTACTGAATTGTGACTGGATTAGCTGCATGCTTGTTTCAGGGGTTTGATTCAGACACTACTGCTGCCAAAGAGATCAAAGAGATATGGCAGCCTCCATAAAACCCTCTAACAATCACAGCGGTTCCTCTGTCCTTGCGAATCTTAAGTGCTGCAGAAGGTTCTCTCATAGTCCTGCACACACCTGCGTCGCTGTACAGTCCTGTCTCTGAGCTCTGCAGGTAATGCATTGCTCAGACCTCCTGCTTTTTGCTCTGATACACATTGTTAACTGGGATACCGCATATAAACAGGTGCCCAATCAAGTTCAGTCCATTGCATTGACCGCAGGGGGTCCCAAATAATGTGAAGACACAGGTGTGAATGGCAATCATTGCTGGAATGGGAACAGATAGAATCTATGGACTTGTGTCACTGGTAGTTCATTTCTTTATATAGATTTTTTAAATCAACAGTTAAACTTCACCCGTTTTACTGACTGTTACAGGATGCAGGAAAGGATAAATTAAAACTGTTTAAAGAGAAACTGTCGCGAAAATCTTAAAATTTAAAACACATACAAATAAGAAGTACATTTCTCCCAGAGTAAAATGAGCCATACATTACCTTTCTCCTATATTGCTGTCATCTACAGTAAGTAGTAGAAATCTGACATTACTGACAGGTTTTGGGTTAGTCCAACTCTTCATAGGGGATTCTCAGCATGGCCTTTATTCTTTATAAAGACATTCCCTGAAAAAGATTTATACAAAGATGCTGGCCAGCCTCCCTGCTCTCTGCACACTTCTTTGGTAGTTGGACGGAGCAACTGCCATTCACTAAGTGCTTTTAAAAATAAAGAAAATCCTGAGAACCCCCGATGAGAAGATGGGCTACTCCAAAATCTGTCGGTAACGTCAGATTTCTACTACTTACTGTAAGTGACAGCAACATAGGAGAAAAGTAATTTCTGGCTCATTTTACTCTGGAAGAAACGTACTTCTTATTTGTATATGTTTACATGTATTTTAAATTATAAGATTTTCACAACAGAGGTCCTTTAAGCGTTAGGTTGCAACATATTTCTGAATCCTTCCTTAAATTGAACTTGCACCGAGTAAAATGACTTAAAATAAACACATGATGTACCTGCAAATGAATATTACATACTCACCTCAACGTCAGTTCCTCTTTGGCCTCGATTCACTAAAGGGTGCTAAGTGTTAGTACGCCAGTAAAAAGGCATTTAGAACGTGAAAATGGCCGCTTCACACGCTAATATGTGCGCAAGCGTTCAAGCGCACAAAGTTTAGTGCTGCACGGTGCGCCCCAAACGTCGCACCAGTGCACGCGAAAGGTTGTACCGTCCGCATGCAAAATAGCCTAAACAGCTATTTTGCACGCAAACGGTGCAACCTTTTGCACGCACTGGTGCGACGTTTCGGGTGCATTGGATAACGTGCAATCAGTTACAGCTTAGCCGTGCAAACTTCTTAGCACCCTAGTTTGCACGTCAAAGCCTTAAAGGGACACTTAAGTCAAACAAAAAAAATGAGTTTTAACTCACCTAGGGCTTCCAATAGCCCCCTGCAGCTGTCCGGTGCCCTCACCATTTCCCTCCGATCCTCCTCGCCCCACCAGCAGCCACTTCCAGTTTTGGTGACAGGAGCTGACAGGCTGGGGACGCGAGTGATTCTTCGCGTTCCCAGACACATTAGCACCCTCTATGCTGCTATATGGTATATGATATATGCTATAGCAGCATAGATGGCAATATTGTGGTCAGGAACGCGAAGAATCACTCGCGTCCCCAGCCTGTCAGCTCCTGTCACCGAAACAGGAAGTGGCTGCCGGCGGGGCCAGGAGGATCGGAGGGAGATGGCGAGGGCACCGTACAGCTGCGGGGGACTATTGGAGGCCCCAGGTGAGTAAAACTCATTTTTTTTTGTTTGACTTAAGTGTCCCTTTAAAGAGAAACTCCGACCAAGATTGAACTTAATCCCAATCAGTAGCTGATAAATACCAGATATAGTATTTATTTTGTAAAATCTATTGGGGGATATGTTTATTTTGTGCCAAAGCGTTCATCTCTGGTTTCCTTTAAAGCCTGATACACATTTTCAATTTTGATTGGCTAATGACTGGCCCATTTTACCCAGGGCCGGCCCTAGACTTTTTGCCGCCTGAGGCATAATAAGAAAAAAATCGCCCCCCCCCCCCACCCACGGCTGGGGGGGGGGGGGGCGATTTTTTTCTTATTATGCCTCAGGCGGCAAAAAGTCTAGGGCCGAGCTGGAGGGGTAGCTGACAGAAAGGGGGTATTGGGCCTAGCGGTGGGGAGGGGGGTCGGACCCCCCCCCCCCTCGCCTGGGTCCCCCGATCTGCGCTCCTCCTCCAGCATTAAGTAACCACCTGCGTGCATAAAGATGAAGAGGCAACGGGCGGGGAATCACTCACCTCTTCCGCGTTCCATCGTGCGCTCCACCGACGTCACTTCCTGCAAGGTCGTCCACTTACAATACAGTGGGTTCGACCCCCCTCCCCACCACTAGGCCCAATTCCCCCTTTCTGCCAGCTACCCCTCCAGCTCGGCGGGCGGCACCCAGCATCCACAGACAGGTGGGTGCCGCCCCCCAGATCTGCCGCCTGAGGCAAATGTTTCACCCCGCCTCATGAGCGGGCCAGGCCTGATTTTACCACTTCCATGTAGTTTTTAGGGTGAACAGATTTTGTATACTAACAATGTGCCACCATTGTTCAGTTTGTTGGGGAAGGTCAGTGGCTGTATCAGTCTGGCCTCCCCTCCTATCCCTCCCCTCCCCCCCCCCCCCCAGTTGTGAAAGCAGGAGGTGGGCTGCTCTAATAACATGGTGGCCTGTCCTTCCAGAAAATAAAGGTGTCCCAACATAATGTCATTAGTAGAATGTCAGACAGGGGTGAATTTTTGGAAAGACCTCAAAGGCCATGGTCTTGGGCGGCTGCCGCGCAAGGGGTGGCTTAATTTGAAAAAGGGGTTGCTGAATATGGAAGAGAAATTAGCAAATTGGAGAGCAACGTATGGAAGAGGAGAAATGCTGCTAAGGGCGCAGTACGTGTACGAGAGAGGGCTGCTGCACTTAGACGAGGGGGCTCTATATGGAATGGAAGGGGCACTGTTGCAAACGGAAAGGGAGCAATAAGCGTGTGTGGGGGGGGGGGGAGCGTAGCTCACCGTTAAGGTTTTAAGGCTTTCTTCTTTTCCAGCAACCTCCTCAGCTCCTCACAGAAAGAATTAAAACTATATATATATTTGTGATTTAAGGTGAATGAACGTAAGCTGCATCACTTAGGAAGATATACTTCTGCAGAGCAATTAAATAATTACACCTCAGTGCAGAGAATGCTGAACTAATTAAAACCTAAAAGCAGCGGTCAGCATTGGACAATAATTCAGCCACAAGCGAGACCTAAAAATTGTATTCACCATAAATACGGCTGAGCCAATGCACGGCATCACCTGAAGGTCTCTGATGAGAAACGCACAGGGACACAGACACCATTCTGCAGGGCACATTCCATCATTCTTCTGTGTTCATCTCAGCCCAAATTCTAATAGGAAAACTACAGAAATAAGACCTAAAATAATTTAGATTGTAACAAATAGGGATGCTCATTTGGATTCCGCGGAAATGCAATTTTCGAAATTCCGTCCGGAAATTGCATTTCCGCATCGGAATGCGGAAATCGGTAATGCAAGTGCCGTAGGCGGATCTCCGCTGTCTCGGTTGTCGTAAATCGCGGAAATTTCCGCCGGAAATCGCGGAAATTTCTCCCGACTTTAACATTGATTTTCTCAAAAACTATAAGGTCTTTTTGAAAACGTTTTTTTGCATCTTGTTCACAAGATTCAGTTTATTAAACCCTGTTTCTAGGATTTAAGGGGGCTTTGGTATTGACCGCTAAAATCGGCAGATTTTTACTGTAATGTAAAATGCATAAAATCTGCATCTGCCTATTTTCTGCATTTTACATTACAGTAAAAATCCGCCGACTTTAGCGGTTAATAGCAAAGCCCCCGTAAGTCCTAGAAACACCAAACACCATAAATCAGGGTTTATTAAACAGAATCTTTCTGAACAAGATGCAACAAGATGAACAAGAAGAACAAGATGCAAAAAAAAGTTTTCAAAAAGACCTTATAGTTTTTGAGAAAATCGATGTTAAAGTCGGGCGGAATTTCCGCGACTTCCGGCGGAAATTCTGCATTGGAATGCAGAAATTGGTAGCGGAAAGCGGAATCGGTAATTGGTACATGACGGAATGCGGATTTACCGCGGAATCGAAAATTGGCATTCCGACCATCCCTAGTAACAAAGAGTTCTACTAAGGAGCTTCCTCTAACCCCCTGGAGGCCGCTCAGTTCCTCACTGCCTCCCCGGATGGCATGCATCCCCCGTCGCGCTGTTGTTGCCGGGAGCGTTCTGCTTCTGCAAAGTGCAACTCGGTTAGAGTACCAGGCCATCCAGCAAGGGACAGGAGCAGCCCAGGGAGGCAGTGATGGACCAAATGGCCTTAGGGGGTCTATAGGAAGCCCCAGGTTAGTAAAAAAGCCTGGGACTTCTTTTGTTTTGTGTGCACTTTAAGAGCATTTAGTTCAAACTTGTTGCTGCTGTACCAGGAGGAAAGCTGTCCTACTACATGCCTGTATGAAGACTCGTCCACTGTTTGTATGAGAGACCAACTACAGTTGTGTCATCTGCAAACTTCAAAACCATTACAGATGGATCTGTGGAGATGCAGTCATTGGTGTACAGTGAATAGAGCAGTGGGGAAAGCACACAGCCCTGCCGGGCTCCAGTACTGACTATCAGAGAGCTTGATGTGTGTTTCCCTAGTCTAACCTGCTGTCTCCTGTCGCTTAAGAAATTGGTTTTCCATTTGCAGATGGATTCAGGTATGTGTAGCTGGGAGAGCTTGCTGTGTAGCAGCAATAGTATTATGGTATTAAATGCAGAGCTGAAATCCACAAATAAAATTCTGGCATAGGTTCTCGGGGAGTCTAGATGCCCTAGACGAGGAATGCTATGGCTGGCAGTCCTTCTCACAGTACAGGTGTGGTGTATAGCTCGTAGTAAACAAGCTGGAGGACTACAGATACCTTGCTGTAACTTGTAACTAAGCACCAACATTGAGTGGGAGGGAACATCAATATTTTATCGGGTAAGCTCTCATACACAGCTCTCAACTTTTTGTGATAAAAAAAATGGACAACTTTAATACGTGCTCCTGCCACAACTCTAATCACACCATCATGTTATCCAAGGTCAGGCACACTGCAAAGAATTCACAAGCAAAAGACTTGATCCCTTATTATGATTAGTGTTCCTTCATATTAATATTCAAAAATAAAAATATATTATTATAAAGGATGGGAAGAAGGAATCAATGAAACACAATTTCAGTAGAACAATACATATATTTACATAGAAAGAAAGACAAATGAGGAAGAAAGAGAGGCAAAATAAGATCCCCACAACCATGCTGCCTGGAAGGTAATGCTCCGCCTCTTCCTGTCAGGTACTCGGCCTGTGCATGTGCTGACCGCCCCCCCCCCCTTCCTTTAACCAAGGATGGAACTTCATCCCAATCATTAGCTGATCCCTTTCCCGTGGAAAATCTTTACCATTTCTCAATTCTCAAATAGATCATCAGGGGGCGCTGTATGGCTCATATTGTGGTGAAACCCCTCCCACAGTGTGATGTCATGACCATGGTCCTGACAGTTTCCTGTCTGTGAGCCTTGATGCCTTGTGGGAAATAACAGCTTTTTCCAACTGCAAAGCAAGTAGTATGTCCCTCTGTGCAAAGAACTCTCAGTAACAAACATTCCGTACAGATCGCCTGGCAGAACTAAAGATGTCGCCAGCAGTGATACATTTCAGAATGTAAATCAGGGAGAGGAAAGATCTTACAATGGCCAAACACTGACAAAATAATCTATAAATGAATACAGTAAAATATAAGAAAGCTTATTCATTATGCTATTTTCACTACAGGTCCTCTTTAACCTCCCCCCACCCAGGACCCCCACTATCCATACCCCTGATGCTGCCTACAATCCCTGGTGCCAAGCCCCATCATGGTGGCCTTTCCTTACCCTGCGGGTTTGTCCAGGCCTTTACTGGATGAGTGCAGCAAGCAGCGGCGTAACTAGAAATCACTGGGCCCCCCTGCAAAACTTTGGATGGGGCCCCCTCCCGCCAATGCCCAGCCCCCCCCCCCCCTCCCCACGATGCAGATAAAAACAGACAGCACTGCACACATTTTCTCTCTCAATTACATAAGCTTCTGTGATAAAACACCCATGTTTTCCCACATACAGACACATACGGTGTGCAGAAAACACATATAGTACCCAGCCTCAGCTTATTACACTCATTCTGTCCATCTCTGATGGAGCAGAACTGGCTCTGCAGACTCCACCAGCATCACTACAGTACACAGCACTTGGGGAGGGGTAGAGAGGTTGGGGGCGGGGCTCTGCAGACTCCTCCAGCATCACTACAGTACACAGCACTTGGGGAGGGGTAGAGAGGCTGGGGGCGGGGCTCTGCAGACTCCTCCAGCATCACTACAGTACACAGCACTTGGGGAGGGGTAGAGAGGCTGGGGGCGGGGCTCTGCAGACTCCTCCAGCATCACTACAGTACACAGCACTTGGGAAGGGGTAGAGAGGTTGGGGGCGGGGCTCTGCAGACTCCTCCAGGATCACTACAGTACACAGCACTTGGGGAAGGGTAGAGAGGCTGGGGGCGGGGCTCTGCAGACTCCTCCAGTATCACTACAGTACACAGCACTTGGGGAGGGGTAGAGAGGCTGGGGGCGGGGCTCTGCAGACTCCTCCAGCATCACTACAGTACACAGCACTTGGGGAGGGGTAGAGAGGCTGGGGGCGGGGCTCTGCAGACTCCTCCAGCATCACTACAGTACACAGCACTTGGGGAGGGGTAGAGAGGCTGGGGGCTGGGTACTGTACACAAGATCCTGCTGTACACTGAATAGGGACTGTATACAAATCTTTGTCTGCAAAACGTTGTATGCTTCCTTATCAGTGGCTGAGCAGATACAGTCATTATAACCATTGTGCAGAGAGCAGAAAGCTTTTCTCTCCATGCCCTTAGTTGTTGGTCTCTCAGGATGGGGCCTCCTGTAGCTTCTGGGCCCCGTTGCATCTGCATCCCTTGCAGGGTCTTTACGCCCCTGGCAGCAAGTGCTCTCCGATAGTAGCCAGTGTGCTAACAATCCAGCCCAGCTTTGCTGAATCATGATTTATGCTCTGCAGCATTTCCCAGCCCAGCAGAGCTGTAGTGAATGAGCCCCGCTCTGTCGCCCTGCTTGCCCAATGCTCACTATCATCGCTCTCCTGCATAGACTGGAGCGCAGAGCGTGTGCCGGATTGCACAGATCAGATTTCTGCTTATTCTGAGCCTGTCCAGATTTCCTGTCCTCTGATCTGATTACACGGCTCCCGTTACACAGAGAGATAAACAAGGCCTGTGCCTTCTCCATACTCTGCACCATCCACGCCAGCAGTGTGCAGCTCTACAGGGCCAGCGGTGTGCAGCGCTACAGGGCCAGCAGCGTGCAGCGCTACAGGGCCAGCAACGTGCAGCGCTACAGGGCCAGCAGTGTGCAACGCTACAGGGCCAGCAGTGTGCAGCGCTACAGGGCCAGCAGTGTGCAGCGCTACAGGGCCAGCAGTGTGCAGCGCTACAGGGCCAGCAGTGTGCAGCGCTACAGGGCAAGCAGTGAGCAGCGCTACAGGGCCAGCAGTGTGCAGCGCTACAGGGCCAGCAATGTGCAGCGCACCAGGGCCAGCAATGTGCAGCGCTACAGGGCCAGCAGTGTGCAGCGCTACAGGGCCAGCAATGTACAGCGCTACAGGGCCAGCAGTGTGCAGCGCTACAGGGCCAGCAGTGTGCAGCGCTACAGGGCCAGCAGTGTGCAGCGCTACAGGGCCAGCAGTGTGCAGCGCTACAGGGCCAGCAATGTACAGCGCTACAGGGCCAGCAGTGTGCTGCGCTACAGGGCCAGCAGTGTGCAGCACTACAGGGCCAGCAGTGTGCAGCGCTACAGGGCCAGCAGTGTGCAACGCTACAGGGCCAGCAGTGTGCAGCGCTACAGGGCCAGCAGTGTGCAGCGCTACAGGGCCAGCAGTGTGCAGTGCTACAGGGCCAGCAGTGTGCAGCACTACAGGGCCAGCAATGTGCAGCTCTACAAGGCCAACAACGTGCAGCACTACAGGGCCAGCAATGTGCAGCGCTACAGGGCCAGCAATGTGCAGCGCTACAGGGCCAGCAATGTGCAGCTCTACAGGGCCAGCAATGTGCAGCGCTACAGAGCCAGCGACGTGCAGCGCTACAAGGCCAGCCACGTGCAGCGCTACAGGGCCAGCAATGTGCAGCGCTACAGGACCAGCAATGTGCAGCGCTAAAGGGCCAGCAGTCTGCAGCGCTACAGGCCCAGCAATGTACAGCGCTACAGGGCCAGCAATGTGCAGCGCTACAGGGACAGCACTGTGCAGAGCTACAAGGCCAGCGGTGTGCAGCGCTACAGGGCCAGCAATGTGCAGAGCTACAAGGCCAGCGGTGTGCAGCGCTACAGGGACAGCAATGTGCAGAGCTACAAGGCCAGCAATGTGCAGCGCTACAGGGCCAGCAGTGTGCAGGGCTACAGGGCCAGCACTGTGCAGCACTACAGGGCCAGCACTGTGCAGTGCTACAGGGCCAGCAATGTGCAGCGCTACAGGGCAAACAGTGTGCAGCGCTACAGGGCCAGCACTGTGCAGCGCTACAGGGCCAGCACTGTGCAGCGCTACAGGGCCAGCAATGTGCAGCGCTACAGGGCCAGCAGAGTACAGCGCTACAGGGCCAACAATGTGGGGCGCTACAGGGCCAGCAATGTGCGGCGCTACAGGGCCAGCAATGTGCAGCGCTACAGGGCCAGCGGTGTGCAGCGCTACAGGGCCAGCAATGTGCGGTGCTACAGGGCCAGCAATGTGCAGCGCTACAGTGCCAGCAGTGTGCAAAGCTACAGGGCCAGCAGTGTGCAGCGCTATAGGGCCAGCAGTGTGCAGCGCTACAGGGCCAGCAGTGTGCAGCGCTACAGGGCCAGCACCGTGCAGCGCTACAGGGCCAGCAATGTGCAGCGCTACAGGGCCAGAAATATGCAGTGCTACAGGGCCAGCAATGTGGGGCGCTACAGGGCCAGCAATGTTCAGAGCTACAGGGCCAGCAATGTGCAGGGCTACAGGCCCAGCAATGTGCAGCGCTACAGGGCCAGCAATGTGCAGCGCTACAGGGCCAGCTACGTGCAGCGCTACAGGGCCAGCAACATGCAGCGCTACAGGGCCAGCAATGTGCAGCGCTACAGGGCCAGAAATATGCAGTGCTACAGGGCCAGCAATGTGCAGCGCTACAGGGCCAGCAATGTGCAGCGCTACAGGGCCAGCAGTGTGCAGCGCTACAGGGCCAGCAATGTGCAGCGCTACAGGGCCAGCTATGTGCAGCGCTACAGGGCCAGCAATGTGCAGCGCTACAGGGCCAGCAGTGTGCAGCGCTACAGGGCCAGCAATGTGCAGCGCTACAGGGCCAGCTATGTGCAGCGCTACAGGGCCAGCAATGTGCAGCGCTACAGGGCCAGCAGTGTGCAGCTCTACAGGTCCAGCAGTGTGCAGCGCTACAGGGCCAGCAAGGTGACAATTAGGCCACAATTGTGAAATAAAAAACACTGAGGCTAGGAACAGAAAAAACCCACATAAGGAGGAAACACGAATAATTTCATATGTAAATTCTGTGCTTCAGACTTATAAATAATAAATAAATTAATATAGAGCTCTGCAATCTATTCCTGGAAGCCCCTCAGACTAACCATACTGGGGGTTATCCAATACTGGGGGTCCCTCTGGTTACCTATACTGGGAGGCTTTCTGGTTACCTATACTGGGGGGCTTTCTGGTTACCTATACTGGGAGGCTTACTACCCATACTGAGAGCTATCTAATACTTGGGGTACCTTTCGCTACCTTTAGTGGGGAGTATCTTTGGCTACCTTCAAAGGGGGTAGTTCTGCCCAAACACAAGGAATCCAGCGCAGGAGATTTGGGCGCAGCCGGCGCCAGCATAGACTGTAATAGGAATTACGGCTATAGCGGCGCACAGTCAGTAACTTCGGCGCAATCAGAAGACGGAGCTGAAGTTACTTATAAAACACTGTAATTCGTCCGCCAGCAATAGCTGGATGCTGAATTACATTATTCCCCACCATCCACATGGACCTGGAGGGAGAATAGTAATTCCCGCCGCCAGGACTTGTGCAGCAGCAGGATAAGCCGTATACCGTCTGTATCCTGCACCCAAGTCTAAATACTACCTAATTCTGGCAAGTGCACCTAAAACTGGTGTTTTTGTGGGTTGGATGGGCACAAAGATGCCTTATAATTTTTTTGAGGGGGGGGCCCTAGCCAAAATTTTGCTTGGGGCCCCTTGGTTTCTATCTACCCCCTTGAATGAAGGGATCTCTTTTTACCTACAGATGTGAAATATCACCAAACAGAACAAGCAGAAACTGCAGCAGTAACTTTCAGTTGAGAGTCGTTTGTCTGCCAACCTACTAAGGTCGGTTTCTGCTTAACAACCAAGCTTTTAAATTAAGTTTGGGTCACCCACGGAGTGCCTGGCTTTCTGGCACCATTGTGGCGGAGGTCTACCTCCACGTGGCGGGCCAAGACACCTGCCGTTTTTAATTTAGATTACGATAATCAAAACTAATTTATTGAGGCACGTTCAACGTTGAGACAGAAAGTCAAATTGATTTTTAAGCTTAATGCCTCGGCCTAAGTGTTTCATTTTTCATTAGCGACTTAATTTAACACAATTACGGTTTCGGGGGAAGTTGATAACGTGAGTGATCGGCGCAGGCCCCGCATCTCTTTTATCTCTGTCCGTCTTAAAGAGCGCCTTAAATTCAATTCGCCCCGAGGGTCGTCACCGACGGGCCATCATATTCCCAACCACGGGTCGGCCCTGAACGGCTAAATTATGCCAATTAAAGCAATGTAAATATTTAATACATGGGTTTTTTTTTCATATAGGCAACAATTTTTTTTTCTTCCTACAAGATGAGATAAACACATTAATTATGTAAAATTTGTAAAATAGGTTTAAAATACAAACTCAATTTGTGACCATTTTTTAAATCTATGGATTAGAACTTAAGAGACTTATTAGAGAATTTCTCGCTTGCACTGAAGTACTGAAATATTTATATGAAAATAAATTGTCCTCGATATTTTCTGTGATACTGATGAATGAATAACATAATACTATACATGTAAAAGCCATTTAAAAGGAACTGTAGATAATATGTAAAAATAAGACAAATAAGACACAGTATCCATATACTGTACACACTTTGGGCTCGATTCACAAAGCGGTGCTAACCCAGTTAGCATGCCTAAAAGACTTTAGGCATGATAACCATTGCACCATGCTGGTGAAAAGCCAGTTTAGGCGTGATAAGTTTAGGTGTGATAAGTTTAGGTGTGATAAGTTTAGGCATGCTAAGTTTAGATAAGTTTAGATCGCTTGCAAAGCAAAGCAGCGCCATTAAACTTTATACAAAGTGCACCAGTCTTTGCTAGCGTAAAACTTTTGATCAGCTGTGCACTGCGGTGCTAACGCAGTTGGCGCTTAAACTTAGCATGCCTAAACTTATCACACCTAAACTTATCATGCCTAAACTTATCACACCTAAACTTATCACACCTGGGGCTCGATTCACCAAGCGGTGCAAAGTGTTAGCACCGTGGTGAAAAGGCCCTCTTCACGCCTAAAGTCACTTTAGGCATGATAAGAAGGGCTTCGCGCGAAGTTTCCGCGCGTAAAGTTTTGCGCGCGCTCCCGCGTGCGTGCGCGCGAAGCGCCCCGCACTTCGCGCGATGCGCCCATTAAACCCTATGGGACTTTGCGCGCGCGCCTGTGCGGGTGCGCGCGCAAAACTTTGCGCGCGATAACTTCGCGCGAAGTGCAGGCAAAAACGGTGCTAACTCAGTGGTGAAGAGGTCATCACGCCTAAAGTCCTTTAGGCGTGATAACTGGGTTAGCACCGCTTGGTGAATCGAGCCCCTAAACTTATCATGCCTAAACTCAGTTTAGGCATGATAAAGGGCTTTTCACCAGCGTGCTAACTGTTAGCACCGCTTTGTGAATCAAGCCCATTGGGCCTGATTGACAAAGCGGTGCTAACAGTTAGCACCGTGGTGAAAAGCCCTTTATCACGCCTAAACTCTGTTTAGGCATGATAAGTTTAGGTGTGATAAGTTTAGGCATGATAAGTTTAGGTGTGATAAGTTTAGGTGTGATAAGTTTAGGCATGATAAGTTTAGGTGTGATAAGTTTAGGTGTGATAAGTTTAAGCACCAACTGGGTTAGCACCGCAGTGCACAGCTGATCAAAAGTTTTACGCTAGCAAAGTCTGGTGCACTTTGCATAGAGTTTAATGGCGCTGCTTTGCGTGCGGGACTTTGCATGCGATCTAAACTTATCTAAACTTATCATGCCTAAACTTATCATGCCTAAACTTATCATGCCTAAACTTATCATGCCTAAACTGAGTTTAGGCATGATAAAAATGGTTATCATGCCTAAAGTCTTTACCTGGGTTATCACCACTTTGTGAATCGAGCTCATTATATCGATCAAAAATTCAATCAGATTTCTTTTTCTATTGATACAAAAAAAAAAAAAAATTCTGTAAACCAAATTGTCTCAATTGAATTGCTGAAAAATCAAATCTTCTTATTGTTGTATCTCATGTGGCTAACTTAAAGCGGTATAAAACCCTGACATAATATTCAATAAAATCATGTTTTCCTACTTTTTATATGCCATACGGTTATCATATTTGCTTTTGTGCATAAGTATTATTATTCATTTAGAAATGATACATTTGCCCTGAGAGCTGACTTTGCATTTTATTTATAACTCCTTTATTCATCTTCTAACTTAAGCAGAAATACTTTCTGATTGTCTGACTGCTTTCAGGAGAGCCTGCGGTGTCAGAGAAGTGTTTATTTACATTTCTCACTTGATACAATTAAATACAAGATAACATTAACTACAGTTCTGATGCGTCTAGCTTTGCTGTCCTGTCCTGTGTGTAACCCTTTGAATGCTGTTCTAGAAAAAAAATGTTGGTTGTATATAATATGCTGTAAATAATCTATTAGAGCAAAGAAAAAATGCAGGGTAATATTCTGCTTTAAGGGGGGAAGATCGGCAGTCAGAGTTTGTCTTTGTCCATGTTAGATGAGGATGATGATCTTTTCCTATAAACGATCGTAAATTGACGTTGGTGTGATATTCTGATGGATTTTAGACTGATCGCTGTCTCTAGTATGAGTGCTGCCAGCACTCCAATGTCTATTTGCAATAAAAAACCTCTGGATATGACCCTCGGCACGCAACACCTTTGGTCGACCAAGTCGTGGCCTATTCTGAGTGGAATCTGGCCTGGTAAACCGCTGGATTGGTCCCCCTCCAACCCCTATACAGTTCCCTGGTGTCTAATGTCCCCCACCCTCCCTTATACAGTTCCCCAGTGTTTAGTGCTTTCCCCTTACCTCCCATATGGTTTCCTTGGTGATCTAGGGGTTCAGTTTGACATATATGGTCTATGGCTAAGAGCAGTGTCATAGGGCCCTCCAGCAAAACTTTAATGGTGCCCCCAATGGTCACACCCCTTCCCTTGCCTCCCCTTGGGGCCCTTCACAGCCTGGGGCCCATCTCACAGGGGTCATACAACAAGTGAGGCCATCAGGATCTGCACACCCATAACAAGTGTGACCACAAAACCCCTGATCTGCAGTATAGTGCCCTGTATTGGAGGGAGGGAGGTTAAATAGTTTGGGCCCCCTATAGCTCTGGGCCCCCCTGCGATCTCAGGGACTGCTCCCTTCTACTTATGCCCTTGGCTAAGAGTATTAGAGACGCAGGACCAAGGAGGCAGCCAGGCAACCTGCATTGTTTAAATGAAAATATTTATGTCCACCTGCATATCTCTCTCACCTCGGGTTACCTTTAATAGGTAAGTATCTATTTTTTTCTTCCCAGGGTCGCTTTTGGGTCACTTTTAACTGAGTTCACTGTTACATTTAAAAATATGATAGTGACAGCTGTAGATAACTATTACATGATGATCACTAGGGGGAGCCAATCACCTAAAACAAACTTCAGTGACTCTGAAATAATGTCTCCAATCCAACATGAAAAATAATAGGAGCTACATGACACGTTAAATATCATTTATATTTGCTTGCACCATTGGAAACACACGGCAGACAACGCTCAGTTCACGTGTGGCACTTGTGTGTATGAAGGCCCTACTGATGACTGGGGTATGCTGAAATTCAACTTATGAGATTAATAAAAGTGGAAACGGCTTCTTAGAACCTTTTCTTACGATCGGCTGGTTGATATGAAAATGCCATAAATTGTTTACTTTTTATGCTGACACGTGAGATTATTTGTTAAAGTGTTTTACAAGAACCTTCCTGGCGCGCAGGAGGATTTCTCAGGCCCTGCTGGGCCAATTTGCATAATTTTTTTTTTTGGTACACGCAGCTAGCACTTTGCTAGCTGCATGTACTGCCCGATCGCCGCCGCTCCGCGCCGATTCGCCGCTACCCGCCACACCGCGCCGCCCCCCCCCCCCAGACCCCATGCGCTGCCAGGCAGCGCTGAGGGGTGGATCGGGACTCCCTTTGACGTCACGACATCGATGACGTTGGTGACATCATCCCGCCCGTCGCCATGGCGACGGGGGAAGCCCTAATGGAGATCCCGTTCAGAACGGGATTTCCGGATGGTGATCGAAGAGGGAAGGGGGATGCCGCTGCACAGCGGCTGTCATGTACCTAGCGCTAGGCTAGCTACATGATTTTAAAAAAAAAATTAAATAGTGCTGCGCTGCCCCCTGGCAGTTTTAATTAACCGCCAGGAGGGTTAAACCTGCGTCAGAAAATGTATAGCGATCCATAGATTGAGATATTTTATGGAGATAAAGATTTCATTTTTCAGCACGACCTGGCACCTGCTCACAGTGCCAAAACCACTGGTAAATGGTTTACTGACCATGGTATTACTGTGCTCTATTGGCCTGCCAACTCTCCTGACCTGAACCCCATAGAGAATCTGTGGGATATTGTGAAGAGAAAGTTGAGAGACGCAAGACCCAACACTCTGGATGAGCTTAAGGTCGCTTTCGAAGCATCCTGGGCCTCCATAACACCTGAGCAGTGCCACAGGCTGATTGCCTCCATGCCACGCCGCACTGAAGCAGTCATTTCTGCAAAAGGATTCCCGACCAAGTATTGAGTGCATAACTGAACATAATTATTTGAAGGTTGACTTTTTTTGTTTTAAAAACATTTTTTCTTTTATTGGTCGGATGAAATATGCTAATTTTTTGAGATAGGAAATTTGAGTTTTCATGAGCTGTATGCCAAAATCATCAATATTAAAACAATAAAAGGCTTGAACTACTTCAGTTGTGTGTATTTGAATCTAAAATATATGAAAGTCTAATGTTTATCAGTACATTACAGAAAATAATGAACTTTATCACAATATGCTAATTTTTTTAGAAGATCCTGTAGTGCCCCCAGTGTATGCAGTGTGGTGTCCCCAGTATAGATTTAGTAGTGACCCCAGTATAGATATAGTAGTTCCCCAGTATAGATATAGATGTGCCCCCAGTATAGTTCTGCCCCCAGTATAGGTATAGATGTGCCAAAAGCATAGGTATAGGACTGCCCACAGTATATGTATATGTCTTCCCCCAGTATAGGTATAGCTTTACCCCCATTATAGGTATAGATTTGCCCCCAGTATGAGTATAGCTCGGCCCCCAGTATAAGTATAGCTCTGCCTCCAGTACAGGTATAGCTTTGCCCCATTATAGGTATAGCGCTGCCCCAGTATATGTATATATGTGCCCATAATATATAATTATACCTGCCCATAGTATACACATATATCTGCCCCCGGTATAGCTTTGCCCCCAGTACCCCTCATCTTGTTACAGACCTCCAGATCAGTGCGGCGACTTGACTGACACACCTCCAGATCAGCGTGGCGACACAGACCTCCAGATCAGCGCGGCAACTTGACTGACAGACCTCATGCTCAGTGCGGGACCCGAGGCAGAGCTGCCACAGCAGCCACGCGCATAACTTCAAATGCAGGAGGTGACGAGTGACATCACTTCTGCATATGAAGTCAGCGGGGCTGTGCACTGCGCTCTTTGCCTCGGTCTGACTGAGCCTGAGGTGTGTTAGCCAAGTCGCCGCTCTGATCTTGAGGTCCTAAATAAATGACATTTTTTTAAAGAGGCAAAGGGGGATGCCTGGGGGGCCTCTTCAGACTCTGGGGCCCCAGGGCAAATGCCCCTTTTGCCTGTATTGTAGCGCCGGCCCTGCCATTTGTAATTTTACATACTTTTCTTGTAATTTTGTGTCAACTTAAGTGGTTAATAGCAAAGCCCCCATACATGCTATCATCATCAAAATTGCTACATATGTTAACGGAAGGGTGGGAACAAGGCCAAAAATTGTTTCAAAAAGTCCTTGTAGTTTTGAGAAAATCGATTTTGAAAATGCAAAGAAAAAATGTTTTTTAAACATTTTTACTTTGCATTTTTAAAATCAATTTTCTCAAAAACTACAAGGTGTTTTTGAAAATTCTCCTTAAAGAGACTCCGTAACAAAAATTGCATCCTGTTTTATATCATCCTACAAGTTCCAAAAGCTATTCTAATGTGTTCTGGCTTACTGCAGCACGTTCTACTATCACAGTCTCCGTAATAAATCAATGTATCTTTCCCTTGTCAGACTTGTCAGCCTGTGTCTGGAAGGCTGCCAAGTTCTTCAGTGTTGTGGTTCTGTGATGCATCTCCCCCCTTCAGGCCCCTCTCTGCACACTGCCTGTGTATTATTTAGATTAGGGCAGCTTCTCTCTTATCTTTTACAAGCTGGATAAATCGTCCTCTGAGCTGGCTGGGCTTTCACATACTGAGGAATTACAGACAAGGGCAAAGCTGTTTGCAGGAAGAAACGAGCAGCCTGAAACTTCAGTGCATGAGAACAGGGGGAAAGACACACACAAATGATCTCTTGAGATTAAAAAGGAAGGCTGTATACAGCCTGCTTGTGTATGGATGTATTTTCTATGTGTGGACATGCTGTACATCAACCTACTTCCTGTTTTGGTGGCCATTTTGTTTGTTTATAAACAAACTTTTTAAAACTGTTTTTAACCACTTTTAATGCGGCGGGGAGCGGCGAAATTGTGACAGAGGGTAATAGGAGATGTCCCCTAACGCACTGGTATGTTTACTTTTGTGCGATTTTAACAATACAGATTCTCTTTAACATACATAGCAATTTTGTTGACGATAGCAGGTATGGGGGTTTTGCTATTAGCCGCTAAAGTAGGCACAAAATTGCAAAATTACAGTTCCTGATTACTTTTACAAACAAAATTAATTATGTTTTCTCCCAAAATTTCGCATTATGATTGTGCACGGTAACTGTGAATTACAATGCAAAATTATGATTAATCAAAATCTGTGGTCATCACTTAAAGAGACTCTGTAACAAATTTTTCAGCCTTAGTTCTTCTATCCTATAAGTTCCTATGCCTGTTCTAATCTGCTCTGGCTTACTGCAGTCTTTCCTAACTGCACTGTCTCTGTAATAAATCAATGTATCTTTCCTCTGTCCTGTTTGTCAGGCTAAGGCTTTGATTGTGTGGAATGTGCAGGGCTGCTTGTGATTGGTAGAAGTGATACACACCCTCTGCAGGCCCCCTGCACACTGTGAATGACTCACACACTATGCTTAGCTGAGCCTATTAAAAGCTGGTTAGTTTGTTTGTAAACACTGCCTAAAACTGTTAATTACAAGCCAGGATTGCAGCAGAGAGTGGCAGAAACAGCACAGAGGGGCACAGGAGAAAATAATAAATAGAATGGTATGCTTTTTATTGTAAGAATATTAGAGTACAGATTCTCTTTAAGAACATAGCATTTAGTAAAGCAGAATTTCAAGAAATGCCTCCACATTCTGTTCAACTGTTTTGCCGACATATCTTTAACTTAGCATACATTGGCCTCCTAATTACAAAAAGAATATCTGGGATGAGAAAAATAGAAATTGAAATCACAAGATGAAAGTATACTACTCCCTCTGTATAAATCACTTGTGAGTCCGCATCTGGAGGATGCTGGGATACAGCCTTAGGCACACCACTGTAGGGCATCATTGGCATTCTAGAACAGTTACAAAACTGGCCAACTAATTTACTCACAGGGATGAAAGACCTCACCAAGAAATGGTAGACAAACTGGGCTTATTTAGCTTAAAAAAGACTTGGAAGTGACCTTATTAACATGTATAAATACAATCACAGGCAATATAAAAATGTAGCCAGTTATCTTTGTATCCGTATGGACATGATCTACATATGGAGGAAAGGAGATTTTACCACCTTTTACAGCTTAGAAACAGTGGTTAAGATGTAGAAATTATCTCACCACAGGAAACAATTATGGTAAACTCTACACCTTTTATACGTCTTGGAAGCTTTGAAGAGAATCAAAAGCTATAATTACTAGATATAAAATGGTGTTACTTTGATCCAGTCAGAAATAATTTTACCCTTCTTCTGGATTAATGTACAAAGAGTCTCATATGGTTGAACCGGAGATATACATATCTTTTTTCTTCTACGTAGATAACTTGTAAGTATATAAATGATTAATAGACCCGAGGATGTTACAACACTACAGCACATTAGTAAAGTAATTTACATTACTATGATCTTGTTGATATACTAGCATTAATAAGACTAGACTTTGTCTTTAAGGGATAAATTAGTGGCTTGACTCCATTTCACGTTGAATTGTCCATCTTGAAGTAATTACAGACTACATGTCCATAGATTAGCATGGATGGATGTAATGGCTGCGTTCTTATTGTTTGAGGATGTCAAGGATGTAAACATCATTCAATATGTCTAATGGCCTTAGGAAATGATGCTTCATGTAAATGGCAGAAGAATGAGGATTCATATTTTACGGAACTTGAATGCTGAAGTTGGAGCCAAATTGGATCATTTTAGAGTTAAAGGGTCTCTGGTCCCAGCCATGGTCATTCAGTCATAGCTGGAGAGAGGTAGGTGGGACCGGTCGATGACTTTGGATGTTTAGGACTTTGGACTTACGTCTGATCACCTTGATGTAAAAACTGAAAATAATAATGAATTCATCACGGAAAGGGGGACAGGGCTTGATTTCATCAAAGGTTACATAGACCAGTGGTTCCCAACCTTTTCCGGCCCGGGGAACACTGCCTGACCAAATTTTTCTCCGGGGAACGGCGCGGGGGGGGGGGGGGGGGGGGGAGGGGGGGGGGGGGTTGGGGCGGCGACGGGCGGAGTTGCGGCTGCATAGCTAGCATAGTTGCCCCAGTGTAGGGAGTTCAGTTGCCTCAGTATAGCCAGTATAGTGCCCCAGTATAGCCAGAATAGTGCCCCAGTATAGCCAGCATAGTGCCCCAGTATAGCCAGTATAGTGCCCCAGTATAGCCAGAATAGTGCCCCAGTATAGCCAGAATAGTGCCCCAGTATAGCCAGCATAGTGCCCCAGTATAGCCAGCATAGTGCCCCAGTATAGCCAGCATAGTGCCCCAGTATAGCTAGTATAGTGCCCCAGTATAGCCAGAATAGTGCCCCAGTATAGCCAGCATAGTGCCCCAGTATAGTGCCCCAGTATAGCCAGCATAGTGCCCCAGTATAGCTAGTATAGTGCCCCAGTATAGCCAGAATAGTGCCCCAGTATAGCCAGCATAGTGCCCCAGTATAGCCCCCCAGTATAGCTAGTATAGTGCCCCAGTATAGCCCCCCAGTATAGTGCCCCAGTATAGCCAGTATAGTGCCCCAGTATAGCCAGAATAGTGCCCCAGTATAGCCAGCATAGTGCCCCAGTATAGCCCCCCAGTATAGCTAGTATAGTGCCCCAGTATAGCCCCCCAGTATAGCCAGTATAGTGCCCAAGTATAGTGCCCAAGTATAGCTAGTATAGTGCCCCAGTATAGCCAGAATAGTACCCCAGTATAGTGCCCCAGTATAGCTAGTATAGTGCCCCAGTATAGCCAGAATAGTGCCCCAGTATAGCTAGTATAGTGCCCCAGAATAGCCAGTATAGTGCCTCCCGCCCGTCCCCACGGCCAACGCTGTTATTACCTTAACAGCTGCCGCTCTCCCCTCTCCGGCGCCTGTATATTCTAGCAGCGTATCTCCGGCTGCTCTGTCTGTGTGATGCGGAAGGAAGCATCCGGGCAGCGGCTTCCTGTAACGGCGATATGTATCGCCGTTACTATGGGAACCGAGCCCTCCCTCCTTCCGCATCACACAGACAGAGCAGCCGGAGATACGCTGCTAGAATATACAGGCGCCGGAGAGGTGAGAGCGGCCGCTGCTATGCTAATAACAGCGGCGGCACGGGCGGGAGGGGGAGAAGAGGACGGCACACCAGGCAACGTTCCGCGGCACACAAGTGTGCCGCGGAACACTGGTTGAAAAACACTGACATAGACCATGACCTAGGGGGTAGAAGAGTGGGGTGTCCTGACAACCTGAGGAAAAAAGACACAGAGTCACCGGGAGAAATAATGGCGCAGCACATTAGTAGCTAATGGATAGTGTATAAAATGAAAAAGAATCTACAGGGGCGTAGAAATAGGGGGTGCAGAGGTAGCAACCGCATCGAGGCCCTTGGGTTAGAGGGTCCCCCAGGGGCCTACCCCTCAAACACAGTATTAGCTCTTTATTGGTCCTGTGCTGGTAATAATCACTTCTATAGATGCTTTGATTAGTAGTGATCATTAACACACAGTTTCCCCATCCTCTTCTTGCACCTCTGACACTGTGTCCTTTATTGGTTTTGGTGTGTTGTATCAATTGCTATGTATAGCATGCTTGGGGGGCCCCAGTGCTAAATTTACATTGGGGCACATGACTTCTTAGCTATGCCACTGTCTACAGACAAAGAGAACAGAGAGCATTCAGGGTTCAAGTACTGTGAGGCAGTAGAATGATCTCACCATTATCGTGTGCTGGGAGACCTGTATGGAAGTTCCAGCAAATAAATAAACTTGCATCCCACTTGCTTTGGACAAGGCTCAAGGCAGCATTGACTTGGACTATCATGGACTTCCATTATTTCACCAGCAGGTGGCTCTAGGAAGTTTGAGTGTCTCATACTTCCACTGTTCCGCCAGCAGGTGGTTCTATGCTGTCTGGAGACAGCTCGGCCTCTGCAAAGGATGCTCTGTGCAGACTTTGTATTTCAGTCATGCAGTAGGTGTGTCCTCCTCATATAACAGCCCTGCAAAAAGTAACCTGTGCCAGAACTTTGTGGGTAATTTATCCTGTCCCAATGCAGGTTAAAACGAACATGTGTCCTAGCAGTGCCTATTGTGAGGATCCGCGTGGCTGCCTGCACAGGCAGGCAGCCTTTTGCCCACTGTTCAGGTCTGCATTCTGCGGGTCTCTGGAAGAGAGACCTTCTGTCAGTTTTGCAGCTTGCTGCTGAGGAATTTGCATACGTTTGTCATGCAGATTGCCTAGCCACATCCTTTGTAGGCTTGCTCTATATATACCATGTGATATCACAGACCTGGGCTGGTCATAAGGGTTCTTCCTGTGAAACACTCCTGGAGGAGTGTCAGCCTTGCTCATTGTTTGAAGATTAGCTTAGAGTAATTCCTGGGACTGCACTAGGCAGGTTCCCTAGTGCAGTTAGGATTGCATATCTGTTTTGTTTGTCTGTTGCGATTGTCCTGTCCCAGCGGTGGAGGACAGGAGATCGTTCTGATCTTTGTTCTTGGAGTATAGCTGGAGCAGCGGTTGCTACCAGCTATCTCATCTGATCTGTCTTGCCTTCTGGTCTGCTACTCTCTTGCTGTACTTGGATCGCACTCGCCTTGCGCTAGTGCTGTGGATCCTTCTGTTCTGTCTTCCTGGATCGCACTAGCCTCTTGCGCTAGTGCTGTGGATCCTATCTCTCACTTATTCCTGTTTCCGTGTATTTGTCTTGTCTGCTACGAACGCTTGCTGGAGGCTCGGTGAGGTAACCGTTAAGCAAGCGCTCACGTCCTCTGTTTCATGTTTGTCTGTCGGTGGTTAGTTAGGCGTGCTTGTCTCTGTTGTGCTTATCATGCGGAGACCGCGCATAAACGCGTGCACTGTTGCGAATGAGTGCGGTGTTCGCGTTTAGCTAGCGTTTGTTATTTTCCTTGTCTCCTCATTGTATTATTTGCTGTGCCTTTGCTACTCTCGTGCTCTGCCTTGCTGTAGCCTTGTGTCACGTCTGGCGATTGCACTTCTCGCGATCGCGTTCCTATTTCATATCTGCTGTTGTGTGTGCACTGTCGCGGGTTGGCGACTAGATTGGTGCACACACATACAATCTGTCTCTGTGCTCATCCTCAATCGCTTCTCTTGCGATTGCGTTTCTTCCCTTCGTGCAATTCCTGTCTGGCGTCTGTGGTAGGGCAGAGGATCTGTTCCTCTACACTTCACAGCTCCACCTGCCGACAGGAATTTCCCTCTACAGGTGCATTGCACCTTTTGCTGGGTTCCCGCAAATTATACGCTTGTGGAGGATTTCCGCAGTGTCAGCGCACGTCTTGCGCGCTGGTCACGGAGAGCAGCCCCGTTTCTATGGGCGTGCGATGCGTGCAATCGCCCGGGGCGCTGTATTGTTGCGGCCTGAGGGGGCGCTGTGTCGGTGGGAGCCGGTATAATAGTAATAACTCACCTTCTTTCATAAGAATAGCCGATCTCGTCCCACGCTGCTTCAATGTACTTCCTTTCCCGGCATCTGTCTCAGTAACAGCGCCCCCTGTGTTGATGTTCCGCATGTCAACACAGGGGGCGCTGTTACTGAGACAGATGCCGGGAAAGGAAGTACATTGAAGCAGCGTGGGATTAGATCGGCTATTCTGCTGAAGAAAAAGGTGAGTTATTACTATTATGCCCGCTCCCACCACGCTGCAGCACCTACCTATCTAAACTATACTGCAGCACTTACCTACCTACCTAATCTATACTGCAGCACCTACCTACCTATCTAAGCTATACTGCAGCACCTACCTACCTACCTAATCTATACTGCAGCACTTACCTACCTACCTAATCTATACTGCAGCACCTTCCTACCTACCTAATCTATACTGCAGCACCTACCTACCTAATCTATACTGCAGCACCTACCTACCTACCTAATCTATACTGCAGCACCTACCTACCTAATCTATACTGCAGCACTTACCTACCTACCTAATCTATACTGCAGCACCTACCTACCTACCTAATCTATACTGCAGCACCTACCTACCTAATCTATACTGCAGCACCTTCCTACCTACCTAACCTATACTGCAGCACCTTCCTACCTACCTAACCTATACTGCAGCACCTGCCTACCTACCTAACCTATACTGCAGCACCTACCTACCTCATCTATACTGCAGCACTTACCTACCTACCTAATCTATACTGCAGCACCTTCCTACCTACCTAACCTATACTGCAGCACCTACCTACCTATACTGCAGCACCTACCTACCTACCTACCTAACCTATACTGCAGCACCTACCTACCTAACCTATACTGCAGCACCTACCTACCTACCTAACCTATACTGCAGCACCTACCTACCTACCTCATCTATACTGCAGCACCTACCTAATCTATACTGCAGCACTTTCCTACCTACCTAATCTATACTGCAGCACTTTCCTACCTACCTAATCTATACTGCAGCACCTTCCTACCTACCTAACCTATACTGCAGCACCTACCTACCTATACTGCAGCACCTACCTACCTACCTAACCTATACTGCAGCACCTACCTACCTAACCTATACTGCAGCACCTACCTACCTACCTATACTGCAGCACCTACCTACCTACCTCATCTATACTGCAGCACCTACCTAATCTATACTGCAGCACCTACCTACCTAATCTATACTGCAACACTTACCTACCTACCTAATCTATACTGCAGCACCTTCCTACCTACCTAACCTATACTGCAGCACCTTCCTACCTACCTAACCTATACTGCAGCACCTTCCTATCTAACCTATACTGCAGCACCTACCTACCTAACCTATACTGCAGCACCTACCTACCTACCTAACCTATACTGCAGCACCTACCTACCTAACCTATACTGCAGCACCTACCTACCTAACCTATACTGCAGCACCTACCTACCTAACCTATACTGCAGCACCTACCTACCTACCTATACTGCAGCACCTACCTAATCTATACTGCAGCACCTACCTAATCTATACTGCAGCACCTACCTACCTAATCTATACTGCAGCACCTACCTACCTACCTAATCTATACTGCAGCACCTACCTACCTACCTAATCTATACTGCAGCACCTACCTACCTAATCTATACTGCAGCACCTACCTACCTACCTAATCTATACTGCAGCACCTACCTACCTAATCTATACTGCAGCACCTACCTACCTACCTACCTAATCTATACTGCAGCACCTACCTACCTAATCTATACTGCAGCACCTACCTACCTAACCTATACTGCAGCACCTAGCTACCTAATCTATACTGCAGCACCTACCTACCTACCTAATCTATACTGCAGCACCTACCTAATCTATACTGCAGCACCTACCTACCTAATCTATACTGCAGCAACTACCTACCTAATCTATACTGCAGCACCTACCTAACCTACCTAATCTATACTGCAGCACCTACCTACCTAATCTATACTGCAGCACCTACCTACCTAATCTATACTGCAACACCTACCTAACCTACACTGCAGTCACTTACCTACCTAACCTATACTGCAGCACCTACTTACCTAACCTATACAGCAGTCACTTACCTACCTAACCTATACAGCAGTTACTTACCTACCTAACCTATACTGCAATCACTTACCTACCTAACCTATACAGCAGTCACTTACCTACCTAACCTATACTGCAGTCACCTACCTATCTAAGCTATACTGCAGGCACCTACCTTTCTAACCTATACTGGCACCTACCTATCTAAGCTATACTGCAGTCACCTTCCTAATAAGCTATACTGCAATCACTTACCTACCTAACCTATACAGCAGTCACTTATCTTCCTAACCTATACTGCAGTCACTTACCTACCTAACCTATACAGCAGGCACCTACTTATCTAAGCTATACTGCAATCACTTACCTACCTAACCTATACTGCAGTAATTTACCTAACCTATACTGGCACCTACCTATCTAAGCTGTACTGCAGTCACCTTCCTATCTAACCTGTACAGCAGTCACTTACCTACCTAACCTATACTGCAGTCACCTACCTATCTAACCTATACTGGCACCTACCGATCTAACATATACAGCAGTCACTTACCTACCTAACCTATGCAGCAGACACCTACCTATATAACTTATACTGTAGTCACCTACCTATCTAACCTATACTGCAGTCACTTACCTACCTAACCTAGGCAGCAGACACCTACCTATCTAACCTATACTGGGGGCATCTACCTATCTAACCTATATTGCAGGCACTTAGCTAATTAACACATACTGGTGGCACCTACGTAGCTAACCTATACTGTGGGCACCTATACCTGGCTCCACGGTGGGGTGGGGGGGCAATTTTTACACCCTCGCCCTGGGTGAAATTTAGCCTAGAAACTGCCCTGACGGAGAGAATCCCACAATCGTTACAGTTTGACCAGCCAAACCGAAATTCCCAATGTAGAGGGAATTTCCGATTTGTACGATTTGGTCAAATATGGGTCCTGTATCTTTAACAGGTTTAAGATACTGGACTCTGAAACCAGAGATGAGTTCATATCAGAATGTTCCAGATTCTTGGCAAATCCTGAATTTCAGGCCACCAATATTTCCACTTGGAGTGGTCAGATTGCTTACAATCTTTTCCAAGGGGATCTGTTTGTGTGGGCTGAGGAGTATGCCAGACACAAGAATCTGGGACATAACCCTCGCAGATTTCTGGCTCACGTGTTTTCTCGTAAGCTTGGAACTTGCATGCCAAGTTATTTCTATGAGTTTTTTCCTGCAGTGCATGATGCTGATCAGATTAGGTTATGCAACATTTCTGTGTCATTACCATATGTTAATGAATTGGTGCTTGCAGGCCAATCTGCTGATTCGGCTTGTCAGCCAAAAGATTCGTTGCCCATAGCAACCACAAATAAAGAGGTTATTTCTGTCAAGTCTGAAAGGTGCAAAACCATTCAGTATGATAATCAGTTCAATGTTTCTCTTGCCGCTTTAGCTTCTAAGCAGATGCAAGAGAACTGCCTGGATACGTTTCTTGCATTTAAACAGACATGCAAAGTGGCTAAAATGGGAAAAATTAAAAATCGCAAGCATCTGAATAAAACACTCCCTATTGATGTTTACAATGATGTTGCTCAGTCTCCGGGTTTTTTGCCCCAATCCAAAGCTTATGTGGATCCTATTATAGGTAGGATCGCACACTATATTAAAGCAGTTAAAAAATCTGTTCTGGTTCCTGATCTCCACCCATATGGAGATTATCTAGATACTGGCTTGTTTGAACCTCCATTTGCCTCATGGGACTTTGGGGCCTTGATGGAGGAATTTGATTTTGATTGGAAAGCCTTTTGCGATTTTTACATCGCAAAAAGCGAAGATGTCTTGAATGACTGTCTCGATTCTATGTACCTTTTGATTGATTCCGATGAATGTGACGAGGGTGATGTGGATCTGGCGATTTATGTATGGCAGACGATTTTGGATGAGTTGCCCACACACCAATCAATTGATTCCAATAAAGAGACATCGTTGTCGGCTGATTGTTCCTGACTTTATGGGGTAAAGCATGTGAGTCTTGACTTTGTGCGATCTGAAATGAATGGGTGTACCACTGTGGTTGATTCCTGTGAGAATCCTGGAGGATTCTCTCCTGACTGTGTGCAGTTTGAATCTGTGCGATCTGATGCCTGTTTCTCGGATGTTCCTGCAGATTGTGATCAGCATGAATGTGCCAGTTTTCTCAAGGATGTGTGGGACCCCTTGTCATTTAGAGACAGATCTTTAAGATCTTCCATCTGTGATCATGCTATGGGGAAAATTCCTAAATTATGCAGCATCAAAAGTAAAATGAATATGTCTAATAAAGTTTTTTCTGATGTTGTCGCTATTTCTACTGCAGAGGCGTCTTTGTTTTACCCTGTTCACACCTGTAAGGGCCCGTTGCCTGGTGACAGTTGCTCCAGTGTTTCTGTCCTGAACGCATTACAGTCTGCCCCGCAGATCGCAGAGGCTTGCGCTATGGAAGCGTCAGTTTCACAACCTAAAGCGATCTTTGATTCGCAAATTTTGCTTTCTGTCTCCTCGGATTCAACATTGTTAGCCGAGTCTAAGAGTGAGACAGCGCTTCGGTTTTGCGAATCTGATGCTGAAGCTTCTTTTCCTTGCCCAGAGAAGCTTTCTCTGAACCTGCCCTGTACCATGAATGAAAACATGATCTCCACTCACACTGACATTTGTGAGTCCCTTTCTTGTTCTGAGGAAAATGCTGATTCTGCACCCTGTACTCTGGATGAGTTAATATGGCCTTGTTTAGAGTCTCCTGCAGTGTCCCTAGAGGCTCGTCTAGGTATTGCTACTATACTCACCTGTTTCTCTGCAGTTTTGGAGTTGCAAGCTAGTTTGACTGCTATGCAGAATTCTGGGTGCAGTGAGATTAAAGTTAGGGGGTCAGTGTGTGTTCCAGTAAATATTCCTGTACGTTCCACTCATGATAATGAAATTCAGTCTCAGTTTATGGTGAAACCTTCCCTGGGACATCTGCCCTGTCCACAAAATAAAGTTCCAGTTTTGCCCTGTAACATGGATAGTTCAGAATCCTTCTCAGAAAACTTGAAAAATGATGTTCCTGAAGTCTTGCCTGATGTCCTGGAGACCTCCGAGTTCCTACCAAAGGGTGCAGAACTTGTAGGAGATGTCTCCTGCCTCCCAAGTCCTTCTGAGGTGTTGCCCACTTCAGTAGGCATTGCTGTTGTGCTGACTACCTTTGCAGCTCTGGTGGAGCTTCACTCATATGTAGTCAATGATGATATTATTGTCACAGAGATTCTAGGTTTGAGTCCAAGCCTTCTTTTGAAAGTCCAGTGCTTGAGACCACTGCTCGTCATGATTCTCTGCCCGGTTCTGGTTTTGGTCTTGTCGTAACGGACTCTGCGGTTGGCAGTTCCTCGACGTGTCCTGAGGTTCCCCTTGGGCTAGTGTACCCCGATGTGTTCTGTGACCCAGAAAGCCCAAGTGTGTTTCGGTTGCCAGCCTGCTCAGATGCTTCCTCGGTGGAAACCTGTTCTGATGTTGCCTCTCTACCTGCATGCCCAGAGGTGGTCCCTGAAGGCCTTGGTCTTGATGCTTGTCCTGGTAATTCTGAATCCAGAATTGTCATTGGTTCCATAGGGGTTCTTGATAGTTCTCCGTGTGAGCCTGGTGATCATTCTGCCCTCCTGGGATCTCTGCGGAGCTTCAAAGTGTTCTGGGAGATCCTGAGAGAAATATTTCCTGGTACCTTGGATGAGATCAGCAGTGGGTGCTTTGTGGTGAGGGACACTTCGAATGGGTAATGTGGCAGGTTTGGTATTTTTGGACGGTCCCTGGAAGGTGGTGGGCATGGCTCAGTGGGTGTCGATGTCTTCTTCTCGGGCATTCACAGTCCTGATGGGTGTTACACTGAGACTTGTGGTTCTGATGGGCATGTTTCAGTGGTTTCTCCTTCCAATGAGGTCGGTTTCGGGTGGGCTGACTCTGGAATTGGGCTTTGTCGGGCTGTCCCGACCTTCATGAGTCTTCTGTTAGAGTCTTTTGCTAATAGCAGTTTTGAGGCTCGTCTGGAATCCGACCCTAGAGGGGGGGGTACTGTGAGGATCCGCGCGGCTGCCTGCGCAGGCAGGCAGCCTTTTGGCCACTGTTCAGGTCTGCATTCTGCGGGTCTCTGGAAGAGAGACCTTCTGTCAGTTTTGCAGCTTGCTGCTGAGGAATTTGCATACGTTTGTCATGCAGATTGCCTAGCCACATCTTTTGTAGGCTTGCTCTATATATACCATGTGATATCACAGACCTGGGCTGGTCATAAGGGTTCTTCCTGTGAAACACTCCTGGAGGAGTGTCAGCCTTGCTCATTGTTTGAAGATTAGCTTAGAGTAATTCCTGGGACTGCACTAGGCAGGTTCCCTAGTGCAGTTAGGATTGCATATCTGTTTTGTTTGTCTGTTGCGATTGTCCTGTCCCAGCGGTGGAGGACAGGAGATCGTTCTGATCTTTGTTCTTGGAGTATAGCTGGAGCAGCGGTTGCTACCAGCTATCTCATCTGATCTGTCTTGCCGTCTGGTCTGCTACTCTCTTGCTGTACTTGGATCGCACTCGCCTTGCGCTAGTGCTGTGGATCCTTCTGTTCTGTCTTCCTAGATCGCACTAGCCTCTTGCGCTAGTGCTGTGGATCCTATCTCTCACTTATTCCTGTTTCCGTGTATTTGTCTTGTCTGCTACGAACGCTTGCTGGAGGCTCGGTGAGGTAACCGTTAAGCAAGCGCTCGCGTCCTCTGTTTCATGTTTGTCTGTCGGTGGTTAGTTAGGCGTGCTTGTCTCTGTTGTGCTTATCACGCAGAGACCGCGCATAAACGTGTGCACTGTTGCGAATGAGTGCGGTGTTCGCGTTTAGCTAGCGTTTGTTATTTTCCTTGTCTCCTCATTGTATTATTTGCTGTGCCTTTGCTACTCTCGTGCTCTGCCTTGCTGTAGCCTTGTGTCACGTCTGGCGATCGCACTTCTCGCGATCGCGTTCCTATTTCATATCTGCTGTTGTGTGTGCACTGTCGCGGGTTGGCGACTAGATTGGTGCACACACATACAATCTGTCTCTGTGCTCATCCTCAATCGCTTCTCTTGCGATTGCGTTTCTTCCCTTCGTGCAATTCCTGTCTGGCATCTGTGGTAGGGCAGAGGAGCTGTTCCTCTGCACTCCACAGCTCCACCTGCCGACAGGAATTTCCCTCTACAGGTGCATTGCACCTTTTGCTGGGTTCCCGCAAATTATACGCTTGTGGAGGATTTCCGCTGTGTCAGCGCACGTCTTGCGCGCTGATCACGGAGAGAATCCCACAATCGTTACACCTATAATCCTAGTATACCACTGAGCTGTATAAGTTTCCTAAAACACTGTATTACAGATCAGGACAGGCAGAAAAATTTGAGAACCTACCAGTTTTTCTTGAGATTATACATTTGCCCTCGTAGAGCAATCCCTGTATTTCTTATAAGTTATAAAAGTTTTCTAGAACATTGTTAATTACTTTGGTGAGTAATCCATCCTTTACTGAAACCATGCAGCACCTAACCTTTCCTCCTCCAAAAATAACAAATAGAAGGCACAACACTGGCTTTGTTGGAAAGGAACATATTAGAGTGTTGACCACACAATGCATCCCAGGCTGACACCCTTCTTTAGGCCTTCAGGACCACATTCACCATTAACCTCCCTGGCGGTAAACCCGTCTTGAGCACGGGTTATGCCGCGCAGGAGGATTTCTCAGGCCCTGCTGGGCTGATTTGCATAATTTTTTTTTTGTACACGCAGCTAGCACTTTGCTAGCTGCGTGTACTTCCCAATCGCCGCCACTCCGCGCTGATTCGCCGCTACCCGCCGCGCTGTGCTGCCCCCCCCCCCCCAGACCCCATGCGCTGCCTGGCCAATCAGTGCCAGGCAGCGCTGAGGGGTGGATCGGGACTCCCTTTGACGCCATGATGTCGATGACGTCATCCCGCCCGTCGCCATGGCGACGGGGGAAGCCCTGATGGAAATCCCGTTCAGAACTGGATTTCTGGACGGGCTTGATCGTCGGAGGCGATCGGAGAGGGTGGGGGGATGGCGCTGCACAGCGGCTATCATGTAGCGAGCCCTAGGCTCGCTACATGATTAAAAAAAAAAATAGTGCTGCGCTGCCCCCTGGTGGTTTTAATTGACCGCCAGGGAGGTTAACTAGCGCTCAAAGCTGACCACCAAAGCTCTTCCATATATCAGATAAAAACAGAAAAAGATTAACATTGTTAGTGGGTGTGTTTTTATGGATGATGTCAGTTGGTGTTTTTTTTTTTTTTTTTTTAAACAGCCAGCAGTAAAGATAATGATCTGCAGGCTCATGGTCAATCAAACAATATGAATACATTACACAGCAAATATCAATCATTTCTTGATCTATCTTCTTATATTTTAAAGGGAACCTTAACCGTTGATCAAAAAAAAGTTTCACTTACCTGGGGCTTTCCCAATCCTCCTGCAACCGTCCTGGGCCCGCGCAGCTCCTCCATTGTCCTCCGGTCCCCCGCCTCGACTTAGTTTTGTTCTCGGACAACTGCCAGTCGTCCTCCGGCAATGCGTCTTATTCTTCCGCATTCCCCGATGTAAAGCACCGTAAAGCGCGTCCATGGAACGCATTCCCCGCCGTAAAGCGCATCCGAATGATGCGCTTTATGACACTTTACGTCGGGGAATGCGGAAGAATAGGACGCGTTGCCGGAGGATGACTGCCAGTTGTCCGAAAACAAAACTAAGCCGCGGCGGGGGACCGGAGGACACTGGAGGAGCTGTGAGGGCACAGGACGGCTGCAGGAGGCTTGGGAAAGCCCCAGGTAAGTGAAACTTTGATCAACGGTTAAAGAGAGTCTGAAGCCATAATTAAAATGGCTTTTTTCCTTATATATAGCAGGGGCAGTCTGCCTTCGCTGAGAGGGGCGGGGGAGAGGCGGAGATCCGCCGCTGATAGACGCGTGTGAGGCAGGACTGCAGCTCATAGCTCTGCCTCACACGGAAGCGCACAGGGGTAGCAAAATCTACGACCAAGTTGGTCGTGGATTTTGCAGGGGGGATTTGGAGGGAAAAGGACCCTCGTTCAGCCACGGGATAGCGGGGTTTTAGCAGGGGCACACATGCCCCTGCTATATATAAGGATAAAAGCCATTTTTATTAACCAGCTGAGCGGTCTGGACGAGCTCAGCTCGTCCAACACCGCCAGCGGCTGCCGCTCAGGCCCTGCTGGGCCGATTTTAATGAAATAAAAAGCAGCACACGCAGCCGGCACTTTGCCAGCCGCGTGTGCTGCCTGATCGCCGCCGCTCTGCGATTCGCCGCGAGCAGCGGCGAAAGAGGGTCCCCCCAGCCGCCTGAGCCCAGCGTAGCCGGAACAAAAAGTTCCGGCCAGCGCTAAGGGCTGGATCGGAGGCGGCTGACGTCAGGACGTCGGCTGACGTCGATGACGTCACTCCGCTCGTCGCTATGGCGACGATATAAGCAAAACAAGGAAGGCCGCTCATTGCGGCCTTCCTTGTTTATTCTGGGCGCCGGAGGCGATCGGAAGATCGCCTCCGGAGCGCCCTCTAGTGGGCTTTCATGCAGCCAACTTTCAGTTGGCTGCATGAAATAGTTTTTTTTTTATTTAAAAAAAACCCTCCCGCAGCCACCCTGGCGATTTAATCAGAACGCCAGGGTGGTTAAGGCTTCAGAGCCTCTTTAAGGTTCCCTTTAACTTCTCACTCTGCAAATGCATTGATTTATTTTCTCCGGTTGTGTTTCTGTAAAGTTCCTCTTTAAGTTTGCCGTTTTGACTGGAACATGTTTAGCAATTTCTCTCAAATTGAGGAGCATCTTAAAGGGGAACTGAAGAGAGAGGTATATGGAGGCTGTCATGTTTATTTCCTTTAGACAATACCAGTTGCCTGGCAGCTCTGCTGATCCTCTGCCTCTAATACTATTAGCCATAGCCCCTGAACAAGCATGCAGCAGATCAGGTGTTTCAGTGGTTCAGACTTCTAAGTCTGATCTGACAAGACTAGCTGCATGCTTGTTTCTGGTTTTAATCATATACTACTTCAGTAAAATAGACCAGCAGGGCTGCCAGGCAACTGGTATTGATTAAAAGGAAATAAACATGACTGCCTCCATATACCTCGCTCTTCAGTTCCCCTTTAAAGGATAAGTCCAGGCAAATAAAAAAAAAAAATCCACTTACCTGTGGCTTCCTCCAGCCCCTGGCAGCTGTCTTGTGCCCTCGCTGCATCTCCAGTGGCTCCCGGTCTCCTCCGCTGCAGATGCCAACCTCGCCAGGTCGGCTTCTTCTGCACTCCACCGTGCGTGCGGCTCACGCGGTCGCGTTGACGTCATCAGGACTGTACTGCGCAGTACAAACCATTCATCTGAAGCCCGTTTCAGACTACCGGCTGGTGCTAGCAGTGCCATCGCCAAAAACAGGCCTTCGTTAGTATGCGGTAAGCCCCCACTGCCTCAGATCCAAACAGGAAGTGACGCTCGCTTACAGTCACTTCCTGTTTTGGAAATACGGAAGTGCATGGAAGCATATCGTAAAAATTATGCTTCCACACATGTGCGCCGCACCACCACCATTTTTAAAATCCCTGCATCGCCATAGACTTACATGACTTCCAGGCCGCTGCACGTCACCACAGAGGTTGCGTGGTAACGTTGGTATGCGCTCACGGTAGATCGGCGACTTCAAGTGCACCGCATGCTGTATGAAAGCACCCATAGGCTTTCATTCAGGGATGAGCAGAAACTACGCCAGTGCGAATCTACACGTCGTATCGCGAATCTACGCCTCGTAGTTCGCATCTACGCATCGTAGTTTGTAGGTGAAGTTTCAAAACTACTTTTAGCCATAGCCCCTGAACAAGCAAATGCAGATCGGCGGCAACATGGTGGCGTAGTGGTTAGCATGCTTGACCCTCGGTTCAAATCCTAGCCAGGGCACTATCTGCACTGAGTTTGTATGTTCTCCCCATGTTTGCGTGGGTTTCCTCCGAGCACTTTGGTTTCCTCGCACCTCCCAAAAAACATACAGATAAGTTAATTGTCTTTCCCTAAATTGGCCCTAGACTACAATACATACACTACACAATACATACATAGACATAAGACTATGGTAGGGACTAGATTGTGAGCCCTCTGAGGGACAGTTAAATGGCAAGGCAATATACTCTGTGGAAGATGTTGGCGCTATATAAATAATAATAAAAATTATTATTATTGTCAGATCTGAGATTAGCTGCATACTTGTTTCTGGTGTGATTCAGGCACTACTGCAGTTCAGCAGGACAGCCAGGCAACTGGTATTGTTTAAAAGGAAATAAATATGGCAGCCTCCATGTATCTCTCACTACCAGGGGCGTGAGTAGAAATCACTGGGCCCTCTGCAAAACTTTGGATGGATGGTGCCCCCTCTCGCCAAACTCCAAACCTGCAGAGAATAGAAAACTTTTTCTCTCCATGCCCAGACTCCTCAAGCATCAATACAGTACACAGCACTTGGGGAGGGGTGGAGGGGCTGGGGAAAGAAAAGAGCTGGACATGGACACAAGACCCTGCTGAACACTGAATAGGGACTGTCTACAAATCTTTGTCTGCAAAACTTTGTATGATTCCTTATCAGTGGCTGAGCAGATGCAGTCATTAGAACAATGGTGCAGAGAGCAGAAAGCTTTTTCTCTCCTTGCCCTTAGTTGTCAGTCTCTCAGGATGGGGCCCGCTGTGGCTTCTGGGCCCCCCTGCGGATGCATCCCTTGCAGGGTCTATTGTGACGCCCCTGCTCGCTACAGATGTCCTCTAAGAACAGCCGTGTATAATAATAAACAAAACCCTAATCTCTCTGCAGAAGAAATGAAGAATCCGTAATCATTGAATATCTTATTTCTGCGGCGCGCTGCCTGCCCCTTTCTCCGATGAACAAACCTGCGCGGGTGACACGCCGCTTTGATAATCCGGGATAAACAGCTGTAACACCGCTAAGGTGTTTGATCAGAAATTGTTGATATTTCCATATCGCACCCAAAGATTTAGATCAAATAAAAAAGAAAAAAAAATGTGTTTGGTTGCTGTTTCTTCCCACCTGATCCTAATTAATTTCAATATTTTAAAATAAGGCAAGAAATAAAGTCCCCTAATGTATCAACTGATACTTCGCCTGAATCAAACATATCTCTGGGTAGTTTTGTTCACTTCAAAGCAAGAGAAAGACAAGAGTATGACTGTCGGTATTCTATAGAACAACACAGAAAAGAAGATGGATTAAGGCTAGTGTTGGGCAAACAGTGTTCGCCACTGTTCGGGTTCTGCAGAACATCACCCTGTTCGGGTGATGTTCGAGTTCGGCCGAACACCTGATGGTGTTCGGGCAAACTGTTCGGCCATATGGCCGAACTAAGAGCGCATGGCCGAACGTTACCCGAACGTTCGGCTAGCGCTGTGATTGGCCGAACGGGTCACGTGGTTCGGACCCGAACGCGCTCTGATTGGCCGATCGGGTCACGTGGTTCGGGTAAATAAATACCCGATCCACGTCATTTCTCCGCCATTTGTCTGTGGGTTTAGCTTTGGGTAGGCAGGCAGGGTAGTTCTCTCTCCAGCCAGGCTAGCCAGGGTCCCCCCAGTCATTGTGTCGCTGCTGGGAACAGTAGTACACCGCTCACCCACACTATATAGCATTGTGTTTACTGCCACTCTGTGTGTCTGCTGGGAACAGTAGTACACCGCTCACCCTGTATAGTATTGTGCTCTGTGTCGCTGCTGGGAACAGTAGTACACCGCTCACCCTGTTTAGCATTGTGCTCTGTGTCGCTGCTGGGAACAGTAGTACACCGCTCACCCACACTATATAGCATTGTGTTTACTGCCACTCTGTGTGTCTGCTGGGAACAGTAGTACACCGCTCACCCTGTATAGCATTGTGCTTTGTGTCGCTGCTGGGAATAGTAGTACACCGCTCACCCACACTATATAGCATTGTGTTTACTGCCACTCTGTGTCTCTGCTGGGAACAGTAGTACACCGCTCACCCACACTATATAGCATTGTGTTTACTGTCACTCTGTGTGTCTGTTGGGAACAGTAGTACACCACTCACCCTATATAGCATTTTGCTCTGTGTCGCTGCTGGAAACAGTAGTACACCGCTCACCCACACTATATAGCATTGTGTTTACTGCCACTCTGTGTCTCTGCTGGGAACAGTAGTACACCGCTCACCCACACTATATAGCATTGTGTTTACTGCCACTCTGTGTCTTTGCTGGGAACAGTAGTACACCGATCACCCACACTATATAGCATTGTGTTTACTGCCACTCTGTGTCTCTGCTGGGAACAGTAGTACACCGCTCACCCACACTATATAGCATTGTGTTTACTGCCACTCTGTGTTTCTGCTGGGAACAGTAGTACACCGCTCACCCTGTATAGCATTGTGCTCTGTGTCGCTGCTGGGAACAGTAGTACACCGCTCACCCACACTATATAGCATTGTGTTTACTGCCACTCTGTGTGTCTGCTGGGAACAGTAGTACACCGCTCACCCTATATAGCATTTTGCTCTGTGTCGCTGCTGGGAACAGTAGTACACCGCTCACCCACACTATATAGCATTGTGTTTACTGCCACTCTGTGTCTCTGCTGGGAACAGTAGTACACCACTCACCCACACTATATAGCATTGTGTTTACTGCCACTCTGTGTCTCTGCTGGGAACAGTAGTACACCGCTCACCCACACTATATAGCATTGTGTTTACTGCCACTCTGTGTGTCTGCTGGGAACAGTAGTACACCGCTCACCCTGTATAGCATTGTGCTCTGTGTCGCTGCTGGGAACAGTAGTACACCGCTCACCCACACTATATAGCATTGTGTTTACTGCTACTCTGTGTCCCTGCTGGGAACAGTAGTACACCGCTCACCTGCCACTGTATAGCATTTCTGTACTGCCACTGTACTGCTGCCAGTCAGCGTGTACTTTAAGGATAAGTGAAATGAAGAAGAAATCCTGTGAAAGAGGGAGGGGCAAGGGAAGAGGTGTTCCCCCTGACGGTTCACGTACAGGCCACAGTGGAGCACCGAAGAAAACCCACTCAATACCGCCCATGTTGTCCAGGAAATCAACTCTCACAAATCCAAAAGAACAGGACCAGATAATTAATTGGATGACCTCTCAAGCGTCCAGCAGTGGGTTAAGCAGCACCAGCACATCACGCACGAGGTCCGAGTCCTCAGCCAGTTACAAGGAGCCAGTGGGCACAAAGCTGACACAACCGGCAGCCACACCACGCACACAACTGCCAAATAACCAGTCCGAACAATTTCCTCAGGACACAATGGGGTATTCGCAGGAGCTATTCCCAGCCCAACAAACTTCCACCTTTCAAAGGTCAATGGAACAGCCAGAAATTTTGTGCCGGGATTCACAACCATTGACTGTGGGAAATGCACCGCGCACTGAAATGCAAGGCGAGTCCGAGGAGGACTTTAAAACCCAAATCCCAGAGCAAGTTGGGCAGGAGGGGTTTCAATTGCAGGAGGTCGGCCGAGAAGATCTTGAAGACGACGTTGGAGTGTGCTGCGCAGAGGTTGTTGTGGGGAGCTCTACTCCACGGCGGCGGCCCACAATCACATATGACGAGTTTGAGGAGATGGAAGAGGAGGAGGGTATGGACAATGTTGACAGAGATCCAGATTTTGTATGTGAAGGAGAATATCGCCGTCGTAGCAGCACAGATGAGTCTGTTGAAGAACCCACTGCTGCACGAGTTCGCCTTGTGCCACAAGGTAGGCGGCGCGAAATTTCAGGCACCATAAGCGTGGAAGTTCAAGTGAGACGCAAAAGAGGCGCAAACAGAAATCGCCAGCAAGGCAGGTGCTCCAAAGTCTGGCCTTTCTTTGAAGACTGCAGTGAGGATGGTACCATGGTGATTTGCAAGGTGTGCAAGACCCACCTGAGCAGGGGGAAACATATTAACAACCTCTCCACCACCAGCATGACCCGCCACATGGTATCCAAACATCCCACTCTGTGGCCGCCAGGACAGGGTACCAGCAACACTGCCTCCCTTGGAGTCACCAGACTCACCACCAGACCCTCCTCAGCAGCAGCAGTAGCCCAGCCATTGCGTGGTTCACAACAACATTCACAAACATCAGACGACGCTGACACTGTCACTTTCCGGAATAGTGCTCTTGAGGTCTCCCAGTCATCAAACACAACAACCAACAGCCGTTCAATGTGCAGCCCTACGGTTCAGTTGTCTGTCTCGGAGATGCTTGAGCGCAAGAGGAAATTGCCAGCAAATGACCCCCGGGCCGTGGCACTAACAGCCAGCATAGCCAAGCTTCTGGCCTGCGAAATGCTGCCATATCGAGTGGTGGAGACAAACAGCTTCAAGGGCATGATGTCAGTGGCCATCCCACGTTACGTGGTTCCCAGCCGCTACCACTTTGCGCGCTCTGCAGTGCCTAAGTTGCATGAGCACGTGGTCAGCAAAATAACCCGAAGCTTGAAGAATGCCGTTGCCTGCAAGGTTCACCTCACCACTGACACCTGGACGAGTGCGTTCGTCCAGGGTCGATACATCTCCCTTACCGCGCACTGGGTGAACCTTGTGGAGCCTGGCAGCGATTCCTCACCTGCTACGGCGCGGGTGTTGCCCACGCCGCAAACAGCTGCACCGCCGTCCCTCCCACTGGATAACAACAGCAGCACCTACCTCTCTGACTCCTTCTCCTCCAACGCATCTCAAAGCTGTACCTCATCCGAAAACGCTAACCCAGCAGCAGTAGGATCATGGAAGCAGTGCAGCACAGCTGTTGGCATGCGTCAGCAAGCGTTGCTGAAGCTGATCTGCCTTGGGTATAAGCAGCACACAGGGGAGGGGAATAAAGGAACAGACGGATTTGTGGCTGGCACCGCTGGACCTGAAACCGGGCATGGTTGTGTGTGATAATGGGAGTAATCTCATTCGCGCTTTAAGGTTGGCTAAACTGACACACATCCCTTGCCTGGCACACGTGATGAACCTAGTAGTTCAGCGGTTCCTGAGGACATACCCAGGCGTGGCCGATCTTCTGTTGAAGGTGCGACGAGTGGCCAAACATTGTAGAAATTCCAGTACTGCTTCGGGGGCGCTTCAATCTCCCCCACCATCGCTTGCTGTGTGATGTCCCTACGCGCTGGAATTCTACGCTGCACATGCTAGCCCGCTTTTGCGAGCAGAAGAGTGCAGTGGTCCAGTACATGACGGCGCAGTACCGAGGCGCATCCGAACAGCTGCCAAGCTTCTGTGGATCCGATTGGGCCAACATGTTGGACCTCTGCCAAGTCCTTCAAAATTTTGAGCAATCCACGTTGCTTGTGAGCAGTGACAACTCTTCAGTCAGCATTACCATACCACTGATGTGTTTACTGAAGAGGTCAATGTTGAAAATCAAGGAAACAGCTGTCATGATGCAACTGGGGGAATCTGAAGGAGAAAACGATCAGCGTGATGGTACCAACATCAGGCCATCCGCCTCAGGAAACGCTGGCCCCAGCAGCTATGACGAAGAAGAGGAGGAGGAACAGCTGGAGTTGGAGCAGGAATTTCATGCCACCACTGACAAGGGCCAGAGCGGTGAACATTGGACTTCCACAATTCAGCGCGAATGGTCAGCAGAAGCAGACCAGGAAGAAGGTGACGACTATGATGCATCACAACAACTATCACAACGCTCACAAGATGATGATGAGGGTTCTGGTAGGACTCTGGCACACATGGCTCAATTCATGCTAGACTGCATTGAACGCGACCCACGCATTGTGCGCATTCTGGACGACACCAATTACTGGGTTTATACCCTTCTGGATCCACAGTACAAACACAATGTTCCAAAACTGCTTGAAGAAAGAGTCAGACAGGTCAAAATGGAAGAATACCAGCAGGCCCTTGTGGAGACTTTAGAGAGGAGATTGACATCCTCCCACTCCTCTAGCCAGTTGTACGCCGACAGACTGACTTCCGCAAACCCAGGAGGACCAGGAGGGCAGCAAACAACACAAGCCGCAGCTAGTGCCCAAAAGGGAATGGTATCGGCAGTGTGCTTGGAGTGGGAACATTTTCTGACACCCATGCAGCAGCCCACAGAACAGCAAGCGTGCAGATCCACCTCCAACACCGATCGCCTGGAGAAGATGGTCAAGGACTACATGTCAGATGGCGTAGCTGTGTTGAACAATCCATCTGCACCCTTCAACTATTGGGTATCGAAGCTAGACACCTGGCACGAACTGGCAATGTACGCAATAGAGGTGCTGGCTTGCCCGGCAGCCAGCGTTATGTCGGAACGCTGTTTCAGTGCTGCCGGAGGCATCGTCACAGATCGGCGTATCCGCCTCTCCACAGAAAATGCAGACCGTCTGACTCAAATTAAAATGAATCAATCCTGGATTGGAAACGACTATGCAACACTCCAGGACCCCAACCAAGTAACATGAACAATGACCATCTGTGATGGGTTAGCGTTTCCGGTCCCTGTTTATTGAACCTCTTATCTGTATTACATTTATGACTGCATGGCGGTAAAAATCATGCTATCCGCACGCTTGGCCTTGAAAGCGTGGCCTTCTCCTCCTGCGCCTCCTCCTGTTCCACCACGTGTGCTGCTGCTGGGTTAGCGTTGCCGGTCCCTGTTTATGGAACCTCTTATCTTTATTACATTTATGATAGTGTTGGGCGAACAGTGTTCGCCACTGTTCGGGTTCTGCAGAACATCACCCTGTTCGAGTGATGTTCGAGTTCGGCCGAACACCTGATGGAGTTCGGCCTTTTAAGTTCGGGTTCGCCACGAACTACTAATTGGCCGCCGAACAGGGCCCTGTTCAGCCGAATACTGCCCCCCTATGGGGTCGCAGGCATAAGGGGGGAGCATGCCCCGATCGCGGGGGGGGGGGGTCGGAAATTCCCCCCACCCCCTCTGCTAGCGCTCCCCCCTCTGCCCGCTTCCCCATACAAAAGTACCGTACTACTGCTGAACCGCCCACTGCCCGGCCTCCCTCAACGCGTCACTCTCCGGACTCCTCCTCCTCAGTCACTCACTTCACAGTGCCGCCCACTGCCAGCCACCCACTACCACCGGACCGGTACTTCCTGAAACTTTTGTATGGGGAAGCAGGCAGAGGGTGGAGCGCTAGCGGAGGGGGTGGGGGGAATTTCCGACCCCCCCCCAGCGAACGGGGCATGCCCCCCCCCCTTATGCCTGCGACCCCATAGGGCCCCCAAAAGCGGGATGTTCGGGGAGTTCGGGGTTCGGCCCGAACATGCCGAACATTGCGGCCATGTTCGTCGAACTTTCCCGAACCCGAACATCCAGGTGTTCGCCCAACACTAATTTATGACTGCATGGCGGCAAAATGCATGCTATCCGCACGCTTCTTGTCCTCATGCAAGGCCTGGGTTGTTGTGTCTGAAAGCGTGGCCTTCTCCTCCTGCGCCTCCTCCTGTTCCATCACGTGTACTGCTGCTGGCTGGGTTAGCGTTGCCGGTCCCTGTTTATGGAACCTCTTATCTTTATTACATTTATGACTGCATGGTGGCAAAATGCATGCTATCCCCACGCTTCTTGCCCTCATGCAAGGCCTGGGTTGTTGTGTCTGAAAGCATGGCCTTCTCCTCCTGCGCCTCCTCCTGTTCCATCACGTGTGCTGCTGCTGGGTTAGCGTTGCCGGTCCCTGTTTATGGAACCTCTTATCTTTATTACATTTATGACTGCATGGCGGCAAAATGCATGCTATCCGCACGCTTCTTGTCCTCATGCAAGGCCTGGGTTGTTGTGTCTGAAAGCGTGGCCTTCTCCTCCTGCGCCGCCCTCCTCCTGTTCCATCACGTGTGCTGCTGCTGGGTTAGCGTTACCGGTCCCTTTTCCTGGAACCTCTTATCTGTATTACATTTATGAATGCATGCCGACAAAAAGCATGTTACCTGTGCAAAGAAAACAGACATTTCCCGCATTTAAAAGACAGTTTTCCCTTTGAAACTTTACAATCGATTTTCTCAAAAACTATAAGCTGTTTTTGCTTAAAAAATTTTTCCTCTTGTACCCACTCCCAAGGTGCACATACCCTGTAAATTTGGGGTATGTAGCATGTAAGGAGGCTTTACAAAGCACGAAAGTTCGGGTCCCCATTGACTTCCATTATGTTCGGAGTTCGGTGCGGCCATGTTCGGCGAACGTTCGCGAACCCGAACATCCAGGTGTTTGCCCAACACTAATTAAGGCTACTTTCACACTAAGACGTTGCGTTTTAGGGGACGTTATGGTCGCATAACGTGCCCCTAACGCAACGCCTGGTGCTCTTGGATGTGGACGTCAGAGCGAGCCGCGTTGTGCAGCTCACTCTGGCGTCCATGATGCCGTGATGCGTACTCTTGGACGCATGCGGCATGACGTGGTCCCGCCAGCCAATCGCCGCACAAAGCAGCGCTCCAGGAAGTAAACACTGCACGTCACACAGTGCAGTGAATATTAATTAGCCATGTGCCTGGCCGAGGAGGAGGGAAGACCTCCTCCTCCAACACTACTGAGCATGTGCACACAGTCTAACGCGGCTTAGCCGCGCATAACGCACAGCACGCAGCACTTTTAATGTACATGCTGCGTTACAATGTAACGCAACGTGGGCACTACTGTGAACAGCCCATTGATTAATCATTGCTGTGAGTTGGGATGCGTTACAGGCTGCTCTAATGTGCGCCTGTAACGTCTTACTGTGAAAGCAGCCTTAAAGTGAACTGATGAGATAATCAATTGTATCTATCCTCCTTCTCCTAAAAATGACACCTTTTTTATTTTATTTATTTATTGTAGATATGGCAAAGGTTTTATTTTACAATGTAGATTTAATGTTTTATTGTCCTGCTCAATGTTTTTAAAGTGTCCCAGAGCTAAAATACATGAGCTATAGACCTTTTTTTTAATCTCCTGCTGTCAGAAGCTCTTCTTTGCTAGGAAAAGGTTTTATGGCTGTAATTCCTTATCAGTGATGGTTACGCTATAATCCAAGAATGGAAAAACTGTCACTTGCATGTCTGAATAATATAGTGCTAATGATTAAAGCTACTCATAGTTAACCTGGTGGTAATCATTAGTTTGTATTTGAAGGGACATGTTGAGATAAAGGTGTATAAAATGTAACATTCTTATTTAAATCTTTTTTTGTGTTAATTTGTTTTTTCTTTTTTCACTATGAGGGTTAATAAACCAGGGCTGGAAATCACAGTCTCTGTCGTGGTCACTCACATGTCCAGGCTGCGGTATTCAGTTCCTTGGTTTTGTTATATCTACTGAAGGGTTGGCTATGGATCCTCAGCATCCCAGCTGTTTTGGACTGGCCCCCTCAGTAAACAGGAAAGCAGTGCAACGTTTTGAGGGCTTTGCACATTTTTAACGCAAAACATTTTACCTATAACACAGCTCACTCATCAACAGGTTCTGTTTGTCTGGAGCACAGATCGGCAGGCAGCATGTCACAAATTGAAGAAGCTATATACTTCTGCTCCTGTCCTGGGGCATTCTGGCCCGACTCTACCATATACATTGGAAGTAGATGCTTCTGCATACATCAAATAAGGGCACTAGGAAAAAAGGGCGCAGGGTATAGCTGAAATTCTGTCTATAACAATATTTTTATCATTTCCTTATCTTTATCTGAGATAGAATAATAAATAAGTTAAAATAGCGGTAATAAAAATCGCTAGGTATCGTCTGTAACAATGAAAACAAAAATACCATTACAGTTGTAATAAGCATAGTAAAACACTGGTAAATATTACCGATATTTTACTACGACTAAACCTAAACCCACTCTCGCACTGAACCCTCCCTCTACCAATCCCTAACCCTTAAACCCCCCCGTGGTGCCTAAACCTAAGACCCCCTGGTGGTGCCTCACCTGGTGGTGCCTAACCCTAAGACCCCCTTGGTGGCGCCTAACCCTAAGACCCCCCTGGTAGTGCCTAACCCAGAGACCCCCTGGTGGTGCCTAACCCTAAGCCTCTCTGGTGGTGCCTAACCCTAAGACCCCCCTGATGGTGCCTAGCCCTAAGACTCCCCTGGTGGTGCCCAACCCTAAGATCCCCCTGGTGGTGCCTAACCCTAAGATCACCCCCTGGTGGTGCCTAACCCTTAGACCCCCCCTGGTGGTGCCTAACCCTAAGACCCCCCTGGTGGTGCCTAACCCTAAGACCCCCCTGATGGTGCCTAACCCTAAGATCACCCCCCTGGTGGTGCCTAACCCTAAGACCCCCCTGCTGGTGCCTTACCCTTAGACCCCCCTGGTGGTGCCTAACCATAAGACCCCCTGGTGATGCCTAACCCTAAAAACCCCTTCCTGATGCCTAACTCTAAAACCCCCTTTCTTTTCTGCTGCAAATAACATTAATACAAAAAGCGATACATAAAGATAATAACGGTCAAAATTATAATTTACGATATTATAAATCTCAAAACAAATGTCAAAACGATATTTATCAAAACACATTCTCAAAACAAAATAATTCAGTTGGACACACCCGGAACTCGCTATTTATCGGACGCCCAAATTTCTTCTTTGGCGCCCAATAGCTGATATTTGCATTAGCCTCTGTGGAGCACCCAGATAGTCCATTATCCCCAGGCGCCCAAAATGTCCTGATTCTGATGCTTCTGGACTTGCTGTTGGGGGCATTTTATCCCAAAGACAAGGGCCCAGGGGTCGAGTCCTGCGTGAACGCGGGGGGGCGACGTCCACTTACTATTATTGCAGAGTGGACACGGTCCCCCTAGCACCCTGGAGGGGAGCAGCGCAGCAGAGAGGAGCATTGGGCAGAGCAGCGGGGAAGGGCGGAAGTTCCCCCCCCCCTCCCTCACCTTAGGGCTCCTCTCCCTGGCTCTCCCCTCCATAACATTGAGGCTGTGGCTGGCGGCGGTGGCTGGCGGCGGTGGCTGGCAGCGGCGACGGTGGGCGGGACTTACCTCCTCCAGTGTTCCGGCGAGTGGACGCTGTGTGTGCATGCAGCTAGTCTGGTCTTCACTAGACCAGACTAGCTGCACGCATAGCCACAGTGTCCACTCGCCGGAACACTGGAGGAGGTAAGTCCCGCCCACCGCCGCCACTGCCAGCCACAGCCTCAATGTTATGGAGGGGAGAGCCAGGGAGAGGAGCCCTAAGATGAGGGAGGGGGGGGGGAAACTTCCGCCCTTCCCCGCTGCTCTGCCCAATGCTCCTCTCTGCTGCGCTGCTCCCCTCCAGCTGGGGGGGCACCTATACACCTGGCTACATATACTAGGGCCACTATACACCTGGCTACATATACTGGGGCCACTATACACCTGGCTACATATACTGGGGCCACTATACACCTGGCTACATATACTGGGGCCACTATACACCTGGCTACATATACTGGGGCCACTATACACCTGGCTACATATACTGGGGCCACTTTACACCTGGCTACATATACTGGGGCCACTATACATCTGGCTACATATACTGGGGCCACTATACACCTGGCTACATATACTGGGGCCATTTACACCTGGCTACATATACTGGGGCCACTATACACCTGGCTACATATACTGGGGCCACTATACATCTGGCTACATATACTGGGGCCACTATACACCTGGCTACATATACTGGGGCCATTTACACCTGGCTACATATACTGGGGCCACTATACACCTGGCTACATATACTGGGGACACCTATACACCTGGCTACATATACTGGGGACACCTATACACCTGGCTACATATACTGAGGACACCTATACACCTGGCTACATATACTGGGGCCACTATACACCTGGCTACATATACTGGGCCGCTATACACCTGGCTACATATACTGGGGCCGCTATACACCTGGCTACATATACTGGGGCCACTATACACCTGGCTGCATATACTGGGGCCACTATACACCTGGCTGCGTATACTGGGGCCGCTCACCTGGCTACATATACTGGGGCCGCTATACACCTGGCTACATATACTGGTGCCACTATACACCTGGCTACATATACTGGGGACACCTATACACCTGGCTACATATACTGAGGACATATACACCAGGCTACATATACTGGGGCCACTATACACCTGGCTACATATACTGGGGCCACTATACACCTGGCTACATATACTGGGGACACCTATACACCTGGCTACATATACTGGGGACACCTATACACCTGGCTACATATACTGAGGACACCTATACACCTGGCTACATATACTGGGGACACCTATACACCTGGCTACATATACTGGGGACATATACACCTGGCTACATATACTGCGGGGACATATACACCTGACTATACTGGGGATACCTATACACCTGGCTACATATACTGGGGACACCTATACACCTGGCTATACTGGGGACACCTGAACACCTGGTTACATATACTGGGGACACCTGGCTATACTGGGGACACCTATAGACCTGGCTACATATTCTGGGGACATCTATACACTTGGCCACCTATTCTGGGGACAACTATACACATGGCTACTTATACTGGGGACACCTATAGACCTGGCTAGCTATACTGGGGTTACCTATTTTGGGAGAACTGCTGTCAGATATGTATTTTTGGGGAACCGCTGATGCCAGATTACGTGTATTTTGGGCAACCACTGCCAGATTGTGTATGTTGGGGGACCACTGCTGCCAGATTACATGTATTTTACGTGTATTTTGGGTGATCCACTACCAGGTTTCACGTATTTTGGGGAACTGCTTCCAGATTATGTGTATGTTGGGGGAACTGCTGCTGCCAGATTGTCTATTTTGGGGGAACCACTGCCATATTATCTGTATTTTGGAGGAACCTCTGCCAGATTATGTGTATTTTTGGTGAAATGCTGTCAGATTACATCTACTTTTTGGGGATACACTACGACAGAGCTCAAACTTCCCCTGGCAGACCTTTTATACCACTGCTAAGGCCATGTATATTTGGCCCCACCCATGACCACGCCCATGCTATGCTTAACCACGCCCATTTTTCGGCGTTGGGGTGAGTCCACTCCCTTCTTTTTCCAGGACTAGACCCCTGCAAGGACCCAAATCTATTCTGCATCCATTAGCCTTCTTCTCCAGGAAACTTTGTCAGGCTGAACAGAATGATGATGTTGGTGATAGGGAATTGCTAGCCATTGAAGATACTGTCGAGGAGTGGAGATATTTATTGGAATGGGCACTTCACCCAGTACTCATTTACATCCAGTGACGTAGCTAAGGAGCTGTGGGCCCCGATGCAAGTTTTACAATGGGGCCCCCCAAGCACTCTATACATAACAAGTCATACGGCGCACAAAAACCTGCGAAGGAAAAGTATACAATACAATACAATACAATAACATTTGTAAAGCGCTTTTCTCCCATAGGACTCAAAGCGCAAAAGTACAGTGTCAGAGCAGCAAGAAGGGGATGGGGAACTGTTTGTTAGTGATCACTGCTATTCAAAGTATCTATAGAAGTGATTATACCAGCACAGGATAAATAAAGAGCTAATACTGTAGTTGAGGGAGGGCCCTTCGGGGCCCCTCTGGCCCAAGGGCCCCGATGCAGTGGCTACCTTTGCACCCCCTATTGCTACGCCCCTGTTTACATCAATCACAAGAAGTTAGAGTATTTGAAAACAGCTAAGAGACTTAAACCACGTCAAGGAAGATGGGCATTGTGTTTCTCACAGTTCTTATTTGACATCACCCACCGTCCTGGCTCGAAAAACACTAAACCTAATGCACTATTCCGCATGACAATTACTGATTCTTTTACTGATGGCTGCTAACATGGTACCATACTTTAGAATGAGCCAGCAAGGGGTTAGGATAGAAAATGCTGCCATATAGAAGTCTAGGGGAAACAAAATTCTTATCTTTCCTTTTAAGATTTACCAGGGGGGAGAAGGAATGGAGGTCGGCTGACCAGCTATGCGGTCTGGACAGCTGGATTTCTTAAATGGAGCTGAAACGCCCGTGAATGTGTGCTGCCTGTGCAGGAAAACTTTTTATGTAAAGGACATCCGAGGTAAAAATAAACTGATGAGAAAAACAATTGTATCCGTCCTCCTCCTAAAAATGCCTTTTTAGATATCCCACAGTTTTATGTTACAGGTAGTCCTCCGGTTAACGAACGGGATAAGGACTGTCGGCTCGTTCTTAACCTGAATCCGTCCTTGAGTCCGGACGCCACCTTTGCCCCCGTTTTTAAAGCAGAGTAGGTGCAGCGGAAGGCAGATAGGGGACATCTCACCTGTTCCATGGCAGTAGAAGGTCCCATCGTGCTGCCCGGAAGCTGCGCAGCGCGGCCCGTCCTCTCTCTCCGTCCACTGTTCTCCGGCGGCTTCACATGCGTCGTATAATGACGCATCAGGAGGCGCCACCACTAGGGGGCTTTTCCTGATTGCGTCATTATGTGACGCGTAAGAAGGCGCCGGGGAACAGTGGACAGAGACAGAGGACGGGCCGGGCAGCACGCTGGGACCTTCTACCGCCGTGGAACAGGTGAGATGTCCTCTGTCTGCTTCCGCTGCGCCTACTCTGCTTTAAAAACAGCAGCAGAAGAGGTAGTCCCCAGTGGCGTGACATCATCGCAGCAGGTCGGCGGGCGTTCGTATCGGCGGGTCGTTCGTAAGTTGGGCTTTATTAAACCAGGGACTACCTGTATATTCAAATCTAGTTTTTAAGTTTTGTCATGTCTATCTCATCATGTCACGTCACCTCGGTTGTCCTTTAAGAGTCCTGGTTTCTACAACCCTGGCACTAATCATTGAAGCTTATATGTCCCGGGATCATCCAGGACACAGCAGATGCAGCAGAGCATGTTGTGACTGTCTCATCGCACACCAGGAAGTAAGGAAGATGCACGGAGCTCTGAAATTCAGACTGTGTGCAGCAATGCAGGGCGGCCGGCTTCAGGACTGAGGAAATGATTTACTTTAAAATGTGTCCTCTTATGTCTCCCTAGTACTGCCGCGCTTCTGCCTTTCTGCTTTTTCAGCGCCCAAGGCCACCGCCTTGGTGGCCTTTCCAGAAATCTAGTGATCAGCTGCAGACAGATGTGAGACCGGCCTCTACACGATGATGGAATACAGGATCAGAGTTTCTAGAGACACGTTTCATGAATTTCTCCATAAACCCGGCATTACGGACATCACACCCTCTACTGGAGAGCACGATGTCATTTTCACAGTGTCACCGCACACTCCATTAACAAACCTTCACGCTCCGTCCTTCAGGAACGCACGTTTGTAGACAGGACACGTCAGGGAAGGGCAGCCGACCGTGATTTACACTTTCTCCCCCGGCGGACGCGGCGCGTACATTAAGATGTTTGATCGTGGAATGTTTGCTTCATGGTGGCTCTGGAACAAGCAGGATAAAAATTAACTGAATAAGCATTTATCTCCCCCCCCCCCCCCCTACATGTATTAGATCGAAAGAGATAGTGCTTGAAAAGCCTCTGGCCGATCGTCCCGCCATCCATCCTCATTAGCGCTACATCAAATATATCAACAAAGTGGCCATAACATCAGCGGCTTCTATTTCTCGCATTGAGTCGCGGCCAAGGAGCGTTCGGTTTCCATCACCGCCGATCCCACAGAGCGATCCTTCCGAGATCAGCAGAAAGACGGAATAAACCGGCCAGTGATTTAGGTTCCGTCAGAGGAAATGTTATCGTAGAGAGAGTGCTCTGCTACACGGAGTTTATAACTCATCACAATCTGGCTTTTATGGTGATTAGGACTAACGAAGGGGGAATGGCTTGTTCAAATGACCAGAGATTTCTTATACATGTGTCATTCTAACACACTTCACAGCGTGCAATGTCTCTTTCTCTGTATCTCCTAATTGATGATGATATAGCACTAGCCTTCTTTCACACGTCCTGTCACTGACTGTCCTCAGAGGAGCTCACAATCTATCTATTCCTTTAGATTAGGGGTCTCAAACTCACGGCCCGCGGGCCATTTGCGGCCCTCGATACAATATTTTGTGGCCCTCGCTGGCAAAAGCTTCCTTATAGTTCGCTTCAGTGCTCCCAAGTAATGCGCCGCATCCCCGCCGCTAAACGAGGGCTGCAGAGCCCCCAAATCGCCCGGGGGGCAATCCGCCGGCATTTCCTGGAAGGGGCAGAGCTTTCAGCTTCAGCTCTGCCCCTCCTGACGTCAATCGCCGCACGGATCGCCGCCTCTCCCCGCCCCTCTCTGGGAAGAAAGAGTGAGAGGGGCGGGCAGAGGCGGCGATGCGCCGCGATTGTGAAATTCCTTATGCGGCCCAGCCTCATCCTGACTTTGCCTCCTGCGGCCCCCCACAGTGTAATTTGAGTTTGAGACCCCTGCTTTAGATTGTGAGCTCACAAGGGCATGACTCTCTCTCACTTTGGTGTCTTGGAATGTGTTATTCATTTTGTGCCTTGCAATTTGTTATACATTTTATTCATCATGTTACATTTGTCACTGTAATTACTAATTCTGTGATTTGTACCAATTCTGTGTTTTGTAATGTATATTGGTGTCAGGGCGGGGCCGAGGCAGAGGCGGGAGAGGCTCCAGCCTCAGGGTGCAGTGTAGGAGGGGGACGCTCAACTCACTCAGCTATCATTCCCCTTTTGTGTTTGAAGCAGAGCGAAATAAGAAAAGGGACTACATAGCATTGACTGCAAGCCATATAACTAGATGATAAGGTGTTGGGGGGGAGGGGGGCCCGGGGCCCGGGGCACCTCTTAGTCTAATAGCAATCAGTGTGTGACGGCTGGGGTGGGAGGGATGGAGGAGGGGCCTCTTAGTCTAATAGCAATCAGTGTGTGATGGCTGGGGTGGGAGGGATGGGGAGGGGCCTCTAAAGCTGGCCACTAACGGTCCTATTTCTAGCGAAAAATCGTTTGAGCGATCAGAAATTCTGATCGGACGAAAAATCGTTCACTACACCATCAACTAACCAATCATTGCTTCCTATCTATCATGACCACCAAGAAAATCCAAATTTTCGTTCGACGAAAATTCATTCGGGCGACATTTTTTTCACTCGTTCATAATCGATTGAGTCCACCAATGGAGATTATTTACAACCAATGCGATCAGAATTTCTGATCGCTCGAACGATTTTTCGCTAGAAATTGGACCGTTAGTGGCCAGCTTTAGTGTAATAGCAATCAGTGTGTGACGGCTGGGGTGGGAGGGATGGAGGAGGGGCCTCTTCATCTAATAGCAATCAGTGTGTGATGGCTGGGGTGGGAGGGATGGAGGGGTCTCTTAGTGTAATAGCAATCAGTGTGTGACGGCTGGGGTGGGAGGGATGGGGAGGGGCCTCTTAGTGTAATAGCAATCAGTGTGTGACGGCTGGAGTGGGAGGGATGGGGAGGGGCCTCTTAGTGTAATAGCAATCAGTGTGTGACGGCTGGGGTGGGAGGGATGGGGAGGGGCCTCTTAGTGTAATAGCAATCAGTGTGTGATGGCTGGGGTGGGAGGGATGGGGAGGGGCCTCTTAGTGTAATAGCAATCAGTGTGTGATGGCTGGGGTGGGAGGGATGGGGAGGGGCCTCTTAGTGTAATAGCAATCAGTGTGTGATGGCTGGGGTGGGAGGGATGGGGAGGGGCCTCTTAGTGTAATAGCAATCAGTGTGTGATGGCTGGGGTGGGAGGGATGGGGAGGGGCCTCTTAGTGTAATAGCAATGAGTGTGTGACGGCTAGGGTGGGAGGGATGGAGGGGCGCACTTTGATGTCTCAGCCTTGGGTGCTGGTAAACCCTTGTCCCAGCTCTGATTGGTGTACACCGCCATTTACGCCATACTATGATTGGCGTGTGTCTTCTACAGAGTTAAGTCAATAAACAATACTTCTCTTTTTCAACAGTTTTTTTTTTAGTTTATTTTATTCATTTTGGGAACCCCACCCTTTGTTTCCTATACAGTCCTGTTGGGAAGTTGCAGTTTCTTTTGTTGTTTTTATAACAAAAATCTATCAGAAACGCGACTGCTTGAGTCCCAAAGTTCTGAGTACCTGATCCAGAACGGGGCCTGCTTTTTTTCCATGGGCCTCTATTGGTGGTTGCTCAGTGATCAACAAATTACAATTTCGCTAAATTTCATGTAAATTTTTGCAATTACGCTTATACGTAATTACGAATTGCAGATTCAATTGATTTCGTGTAGTCATTCAGTGAATAGCAAAGCCCGCATACATGCTATTGACATCAGAATTGCTACATATGAATAGTAGGTACAAGTCAAAAAAGAATTTTTCAAAAAGACCTTATAGTTTTTGAGAAACTTGAGTTTAAAAATGCAAGTAAAAAAATGGTTTTCAAACTTCGAAAAATGACAGTTTAAAAACCATTTTTCTTTGCATTTTTAAAATCGAGTTTCTCAAAAACTACAAGGTCTTTTTGAAAAATTATTTTTGTGAATTCTACCCACTGTTCTGCTTAACAGATGTATCAATTTTGGTAGCAATAGCTTGTATGGGGGATTTTCTATTAACCTCTAAAATCAGCACAAAATTATGCGAAATTTGACAAAAATGACGCGAAAAATTACGCAAAATTTTTAAATACTACTATTGCATACGAAATTAATTACGATTTTCTCTGAAATTTCGCATTACGATTACGATGCATAACTGCGAATTTCGATGCAAAATTTTTTCCGCATATGCGAAATTTCGGCTCATCACTGAATCCCGCGCAACCTGTCTTGTAAGTAAGGTTTGATCTACAATATATATCGTGGTGTGAAATATTATTCCAGTATTGGCTCCGGGTCTTAGATTCCTATCTCGCAAGTCGTTCTATCCAGTCCAGGAAGGGATTGGTTAGGCCAGTCATTACAGTATACAGTAGCTCAGTAACCTCTTTCTTGAACTGTGTTGTTGTTTTAAAAGGCCACTCCAGCGAAAAAAGTAAGCAGTTAAAATCTGACAGAACCGGTTTTAGACTAGTTCATTTCCTCATGGGGGATCCACAGGGTTTACTTTGTTGTCAAAAGCATTTCCTGAACAGCAGTTGCTAAGTCTAAATGCCAAAATAGTGTGCAAGTGAGTAGGGGTGCTGGCTGGTATCTTACTATTTTGGCAGTTAAGCTGATGCTCAGGAGATGCTACTGAAAACATAGAAAACCCCGAGAATCCCCCATGAGGAGATGGACTGGACCAAAACCTGTTGATTCTGTCCGATTTCAACTGCTTATTTTTTTCGCTGGAGTGGTGTTTATAAGAACCACTATTGTGAAAAATTGCAAAATTTAAAATACATGTAAACATATACAAATAAGAAGTGCATTTCTCCCAGAGTAAAATGAGCCATACATTACTTTTCTCCTATGTTGCTGTCACTTACAGTAGGTAGTAGAAATCTGGCAGAACCGACAGGTTTTGAACTAGTCCATCTCTTCATGGGGGATTCCCAGCTAGGCTTTCCCTGAAAAGGATTTCTATAATGATGCTGACCAGCCTCGCTGCTTGCTGCACACTTTTTGGCAGTTGGACAGAGAAACTGACATTCCCTTAGTGCTTTTTAAACTAAGCAAAATCCTGAGAATCCCCCATGAGGAGATGGGCTAGTCCAAAACCTGTCAGTCCTGTCAGATTTCTACTACCTACTGTAAGTGACAGCAATATAGGAGAAAAGTAATTTATAGCTAATTTTACTAGGGAAGAAACGTACTTCCTATTTGTACGTTTTTACATGTATTTTAAATTTTACGATTTTCACGATAGTGGCCCTTTAAATGTTGTTTGCGCGCAGTGATTTTAGTTTTTGCGCACTTTGTGCTGCCTTCCATTGTTAATGCTCCTCTCATGGCTCACACTTCTGGACAGATTGTTACTCCTGTAAACGAACAACAGTAAGTTCTGTTTCCATTAGGGATGATCACAGATATGCACATTTTTCAGAGTTGATGCAACTTTATGCAAATGTTTATGCAAACATATGCAACTTGAAGACAAGAAAAGACAAATAACACTTATATTGCGCTTTTCTCCTGGCGGACTCAAAGCGCCAGAGCTGCAGCCACTAGGGCGCGCTCTTGAAAGTGGATCAATCAATTTAAACCTGGGTTTAAATTGATTGGTCCATTTTCAAACTGTATACATTTGCATAAAAATTTGCATAATTTCGGAAAAATGTTAATCTCCATGATCATCCTAGTTTCCATGGACGATAATGACTCTTTCTTCCTTCATTCAGTGGGAATACATTAGCCAATTATTTTCATCGAGAGAGGCTTTGGCGGCGTTATGTCTCCAGATGGTGTTTTTGGGTATTCCTAGCTTTATTTTATTTTCCAGTCTTACATTTACTCTTGGTGGGTTACATTACATGCAGGGCCGGCGCTACCATAGAGGCAAAGGGGGCAATTGCTGTGGGGCCCCAGAGCCTGCAAGGGCCCCCACAGTGTCTCCCCCAACTTAACCTTTGCTCCCGGGGCATCTGCAGAGTCTTTAGCAGAGTAGCGTCTCACCTGTCCCAGCTGGGGCACTTCTCTTTCACTCCATGGCTCCGAACTTACCATCTTCATCCACCACTGGCTGCACCTTCTCTATGACCCGCGGCAGTATCAGCTGTCCATGTATGACAGAGGAAGTGTGTGTGTATTGTCTCAGCCATCCACCTGTAGCACAGCGGCACTCAGCCATACACCTGTCAGCACCAATTCACTCACCAGCAGGGCCGGATTTGTACTCTTTACCACTCAAAGCCGCTGCCACCAGCCGCCCCCCTTCAGTATAGGTAGCCAGATGACCCCTCCCCCCTTCCCTCTAGTAAAGGTAGCCAGATGACCCCTCCCCCTTCCCTCTAGTATAGGTAGCCAGATGACCCCTCCCCCTTCCCTCTAGTATAGGTAGCCAGATGACCCCTCCCCCTTCCCTCTAGTATAGGTAACTTGATGACCCCCCCTCCAGTATAGGTAGCCAGATGACTCCTCCCTCTTTCCCTCTAGTATAGTAGGTAGCCAGATGACACCCTTAATCCCTCCTTTTCCGACTCCCTCCTTTCAGTATAGGTAGCCAGCTCGCCTTCACACCGCAGCAGCCATCAGTGTCACTCATTTCTCAGCTCATCTCCAGTGTAGAAGCTTCCTCTTCCACCTCTGTCTCCAATGCTGCCCAATTCCATAGCCGCTGGCCACAATGCAAACGTGCACAGAGAGCAAGGTGGCTGCTGCACAGGCCGCAGGCAGCAGAGTAACGTTGTAAGGCGCTCACCTGATCTCCCTGCATTGCAGCATTTGCAAGTTTGCAAATGCTGCATAAGTTCAGCCTGCTGCTTTGGTGCCCTTGCTCCTGTGGTGCCCTAGGCCATGACCTAGGAGGCCTTGGCCTAAATCCGGCCCTGCTCGCCAGTCAGCATTCAGGTTAAAAAGGTGTGTGTGTGTGTGGAGGGGGAAGGGAGGGTACAGATCCCCACAGTAGCCAAATAGTGTTCTCTCTGGGAGAATCACAAAACTTCCACGATTTAGCAAACCACTCCACAAAGCACCCATAGTCGGTATCCAGCCCTAAATCTGCGTACAAGATGGAAATGTTATGCTGGGTACACACAATGCGATTTCCCACTCGATCGACTGGCCGATCAATTATTTTCGACATGTCCAATCGGGTCTCGATCGATAGTGGTTGATTTTCTAATGCTAAGCGTGCAAAATCGACCGCTGTATCCGAGACCCGATCAGACTTGTCGAAAATAATCGATCAATTCCGGCCATCTAGCGGAAAATCACGTCGTGTGTACCCAGCATTAGAATGTTTCTGACCAGTGACCACCTCTAGTTAGCTGTAAAAGCTGTAAACAGCTCTGCCCATTTGGCTGAGCCAGTCACTCTATGGAACTAATCGGGAGATTATTTACACTACAGCTTCAGACACAGCAGTGTTCTGTTTAAACACAATACAATGCCTGAGAAAAGCTTTTTTATCATACTTAACCTCCCTAGCGTTCTGGACGAGCTAGGCTCGTCCAGAGACGCCGGAGGTCACCGCTCAGTGCTTTTTGCTTGCTGCATGTCCTACCTGATCGCCGACGCTTGTCGCCGATCCCTCGCTACCCACCGTGATACAAAAGACAAAGACAAACACTTATATAGCGCTTTTCTCCTGGCGGACTCAAAGCGCCAGAGCTGCAGCCACTAGGACGCGCTCTATAGGCAGTAGCAGTGTTAGGGAGACTTGCCTAAGGTCTCCTGCTGAATAGGTGCTGGCTTACTGAACAGGCAGAGCCGAGATTCGAACCCTGGTCTCCCGTGTCAGAGGCAGAGCCCTTAACCATTACACTATCCAGCCACAGGGCCCCCCCAGCCGAGACCCCATGCGCTGCCTGGCCAATCAGTGTCAGGCAGCGCTGATAGGTGGATCGGGTCTCCCTGTGATGTCACGACGTCGATGACGTCACGACGTTCGTCGCCATGGCGACGGGGGAAGCCCTCCAGGAAATCCTGTTCAGAACGGGATTTCCGGACGGGTCATTGCGCTGGCGGCAATCGGAGGGCAGGGAGGGGGGAATCATGTAGCTAGCGCTAGGCTAGCTACATGAAAAAAAAAATGTGCAAAAAACGTTATCAGAGCGCCAGGCAGGTTAACAGATCAGGGATCAGTCTGTTTAGTGCTGGATACACACCATACACACCATGCAATTTCCTGTCAGATAGATGGGTCAAATAGATCATTTCTGACAGGTCCAATCTGCTTTCCGATCGTTTTTCTGATCGATTTGCATAGACGTTATCAGGAAATCGATCAGAAAAAAACTGTCAGTAATTATCTATGGACCTATCTATATATTGGGAAATCGCATGGTGTGTACTAGGCAAAAGGACAACTGAAGTAAGAGGCATTCGGAGGCTGCCATATTTATTTCCTTTTAAGCAAAACCAGTTGCCTGACTATCCTGCTGATCCTTCTAATACTTTTAGCCATAGCCCCTGAACAAGCATGCAGCAGATCAGGTGTTTCTGACTGTATTGTCAGATCTGACAAGATTATCTGCATGCTTGTTTTTGGCGTGACTCAGACACTACTGCAGGCAAATAGTTCAGCAGGGCTGCCAGGCAACTGGTATTGTTTAAAGTGGACCTGAACTCTTGCACAGAGCGGAAGGAAAACAGAGAGAAATGCACCCTGTGTGTATTTAGAGAGTTTAGCCTGTCTAATTCCCCCTCATCTGTGTCTAATCACAAGTTATAATTTGATCCCTCTGCTGTATCAGCTGACTGCCATGACAGGTTAGCACAGGGTGTTAACTCTATATATGCTTCCATGAAAGCAGGAAGTTGACACACTGCAGATTTTATTGCAGGATTTGTATCAGCTGTAACAAAGAAATGTTTTTCTTTACTGGTTATTATGCTGTTGTGTATCTTTTTAGAGCAGAGAGAAAGTTCTGAGTTCAGGTCCCTTTTACAAGGAAATAAATATGGCAGCCTCCATATCCCTCTCACTACAGTTGTCCTCTAAATCTCGCCCCATGCTGCACAGTGTTTTCACAAATACCATGTGATCAGCAATAGACTAAAGCATGTTATAAATAAAAGACAAGCAGCTTTTAAAGATGAATGACAGTCAGAACTACGGATATCATTTTATTTATCATCTCTCGGAGTGCCCCTTTACAGTAAAAGAGTTCAAGTTTTCCGAAGACTGGTCCTCTTTAAGAAAAAATAAGAAAGAAATCAGGCAATTTTCCTCTTCCATTCCAGCAACGTATTATTAATTCTGTTCATTAACCATCAGTGATTATTATGATGTTTGCCAGCGGGGAAAGCAGCGATTTTCCACTAGGGTGCTAGACTATAATGGTGTAATTGGGTTGATTACTTATTGGGAGATATATTTTTAGCTGATCATGTGATGAAGTGGGTGCTGTGGGGTTTCAATGTAGTGAGTGCCGGTGGCGTGACAGCTGCGTTCTGCGCAGAGGCCCTACGGAGGCCTGGAGGACGCACTATTTATTTAAATAATTTTATACACGTTTGGGCACAGTTGTTACATTGATTTAGTAGAGCATTACTCTAGACAAGACAACACGAATAACATTTATATCACACTTTTCTCCTGGCAGACTAAAAGTGCCAGAGCTGCAGCCACTAGGGGCGCTCTATTGACAATAGCAGTGTTAGGGAGATTTGCCCAAGATCTCCTCACTAAAAAGGTAAAGCGCCAGAGCTGCAGCCACTAGGTGCACGGTCTCCTACTGAATAGGTGCTGGTTTACTGAATAGTCTTGTTGTATGTCTTTGTCATTTTTGCTTTTGTTTTCGTAAATATTTTTGTATATATTCTTTTTGCATTTGTTCCACTTTTTGGAATATCAACTCTTTATATAATACATTTGTCTTCTGTGTACTAAGCAGAGAAGAAAGTGTTACAGTTCGGGTATTGTATGCCCGGTTATTTAACAACTTCCTGCCCCTATGATAGGAAAATTTGTCTCTGCACTCTCCTCCCTACAAAATCTTAGATAACACTTTTTATTTATCTCTGAGCTGATAACAACACTGCAGAGTTGTAAAGGAATTACAGCAAACCCCTCTCCTCCACCCAGGGAATTCAATGGCAGAGTTAATCAGTAAACAAGTGTTAAATATACATTCCTGGAGCAGACAGTAGCAGATTGTATACATTACTTATTTGTTACATCTAATATATTATCAAAACAAATGAACTGTTTAAATAAACAGTAGGGAGAGACAAATGCAATGTGTGGGTTTAATGTATAATGTAACTGATTACATTAAAGCTATAATCTATGAAAGTGGATAAATTGTGTATTTTTTCACTTTTTTTTCCTTTTAAAATGCATAGAAAATAAGGAAATTACTAAAAACAAATATCAGCCACAAAAAGCCTAATTTGTCCTGAAAAAAAAAACTTTGTATAGATCATTTAGTTGTGCTAACTAATGATAAAGTTATTGCCAAAGTAATCATAGCTGAGCTGAACTGTGAAAATGACCATGGTAGAGAAGTGGTTAATTGCTACTCGTGTGAGATTGCATTGTGTGTGTGGTATTCCCGTAGTTTTGGCCTAAAGCCCGAGGCTGACCCAAGATACCTGAACGCGGGCCTGAGTGCGTGCAGCTCGACATCAGTGCATGGGATTGGCGTCATTGCTATAGACAGGGACAGATCTCCTTCGGTACAGGGGTCTAGTAGATTCATTCGCCAACGACTGCAGTGGGGGCAGTCTCGCAAAGTGTGGATGAGTATGACGGCCTCGTTCTAGCTCAAAGGATACCTGAACTGACATGTGACATGATGAGATAGACATGTGTATGTACAGTGCCTAGCACACAAATAACTATGCTGTGTTCCTTTTTTTCTTTCTCTGCCTGAAAGCGTTAAATATCAGGTATGTAAGTGGCTGACTCAGTCCTGACTCAGACAGGAAGTGACTACAGTGTGACCCTCACTGATAAGAAATTCCCCCTTTTACCTCTTTCTTGATCTCAGTAGCCATTTTCTGCTAGAAAAGTGTTTTATAGTTGGAACAGGACTGAGTCAGCCACTTACATACCTGATATTTAACGCTTTCAGGCAGAGAAAGAAAAAAAGGAACCCAGCATAGTTATTTGTGTGCTAGGCACTGTACATACACATGTCTATCTCATGTCACATGTCAGTTCGGGTATCCTTTAAATAAGGATCCTCCTTCTCTCGATTTGCTCAAAAACCATCAGGATCTGTCTTTGCAGGCTTGCCATGGGGGTTTTCCGTAAAAAAAACTCTGGTTGTGTTTCCTAGTTTCCCTTTTTTTTTTGGTTGGTTAATTATTAATATTATTATTATTGTTTTATAAAGCGCCAACATATTCCTTGGCATTGTACAAAGTAAGAAACAAACATGGGGTACATTATAATACAGACAATGGTGTATATCCATATACAAAATACAGAGCTGGTAATAAAAATACAGAATTGGTACAGTAAACAGTATCAGTATCGCTACAGTAAAACATGCGCAAACAAGAATTGTTGTTAAGCAGGAAACTCACCTACAGCCAGGGCCGGATTTTCCATAAGGCAATGTAGGCTTGTGCCTACAGGCACCTGATGATGGAAAAGCGGCTTAACCCGCCCCTCCCTCCCCAAGTGCCTTCCTCCTTCTGTACACAGAGCCCTAAGCAGAGTGTAAATGAGCGGTTACTCACCAGGCTCTCTGCATTCCACTGACGAGATCTCCTTTAAATCTGAAGGCACCTCTAGCTACCTAATTCTTGGGGACACCTCTAGCTATCTAATACTGAGGGTAACGTCTGGTTACCTAATACTAAGGGTCACTTGTGGCTACCTACGCCGGGCAGGGAAGGTAGGGGAAAGGTGACAGATGGGACAGCCAGCACACTCGCAGTGCGGTTTGGCAAGGGTGTGTGAATTCATGGAGGGCGGAGTCTAGGGTGCCATAGCATCTGTGCCTATAGGCTCCTCTGATGTAAATCCGGGCCTGCCTACAGCTTTCATTTGCAAAATTTCTAAGTCTTGGAGTATTTTTATTCTAACTAATGATCATAAATGGGGGCTTGGCCTGATTCCGGCAATCCACGTCCGGGATTCTCTATCCAATTATGAACATGACCATTTTACCCTGAAAGTGAACTGTCGTGACCTGAGCCGTAAGGACAATTCCGGCTAAACCTATAGCTTCTGCTTGAGGTTTCTCCAGTCATAAATGAATCATGTAGCTGATAAATATAATTAGTGAATCAGCCGCTGAACGGGTTCATGCTCAGGCTACGCACCCATCCTTTCCTGGATCATTCCAAAGGTTGATTTGGTGCTACCCTTCCTCCGACCACAGACTGACACTATTAGCAGCCAGCAGGGCGATCACCAGTCTCATTCACAATGAATACAACCTTTATTATCGCTATACAATCTATCATGTGATTCAAAGACAAAGAAAGAAATCTTCATTCCTTTACATTCAAGTTTACGGCCAGTCAGGGCTTCCCAATTAATTACATTTCCAGCGAGTAAAGTAACAGAATTCACTTTTTTTAAAGCAGCAGGGACAACCATACTATCCCAGGAAAAAAGACACATATATAAGTAGATGCATACTTGTTCTGTTTACATAATATATATATATTGTACTGCCCACGTATTAAATTCAGTAAATTTTATAAAGTAAATAAACAGAAAATGGTTCTAGGCATTTTCCATCTTTACTGCTTCTGACTGAAGCCAATCCTGATGTCATTTCCTCCCTTACTCTTTTTTTTTCTCTTAGAAACTGCGCTGTCATATCTAGCTTGCTTTGTAAACAAAGATCTATGCATGGCATAGATCGGATTTCCATAGCGTCTGCTGAGGGGTGAGTTGTATTTCCCTTCTCAGCCTCATGTCATACTGAACTGCCCCTAGCCAATCAGTGAGGAGCAGGAACGTGAGAGGGGAGATAACAAGCTTTCCTCTCCCTAGCAATACAGGCCAGAAGAGCCAGGCTGACTGAGATAAGATTCATTACAGCAGAAACATTTATGATTATATTGGAATGCTTGTGATGGAGACTGCATGTAGACTACATAATAAGCACCGAGCAGTGGGGGAATGGAATTTGATTTTGTGGTTGACAATCCTGCTTTAAAAAAGGGGACTGTAGTGAAAATAACATGGTGAATAAAAATGCTTCTTTTTTTTTTTTTTTACAACATTCATTTATAAATTATTTAGTCACAGTTCGCCCATTGTAAGATCGTTTACCACCATAGGTCTAATCAGGGATGTAACAAGAAATCACTGGGCCCCTCTGAGAATCTTTGGCTCTTCCTCCCCCTTGCACACATGGTGTACAAACGCATACAGAAAACTGTAGTGTGCTCCCAGCCTCAGCTTATTACACTCACTCTGTCCATCTCTGATGGAGCAGAACTAGCACTGAAGACTTCTCCAGGATCACTACAGTACACAGCACTTGGGGAGGGCTAGAGAGGTTGTGGGCGGGGCTCTGCAGACTCCTCCAGCATCACTACAGTACACAGCACTTGGGGAGGGGTGGAGAGGTTGGGGGCTGGGTGCTCTACAGACTCCTCCAGCATCACTACAGTACACAGCACTTGGGGAGGGCTAGAGAGGTTGGGGGCAGGGCTCTGTGCACAAGACCCTTTTGCACACTTAAAAGGGACTGTCTACAAATATTTGTCTGCGAAACTTTGTATGATTCCTTATCAGTGGCTGAGCAGATGCAGTCATTAGAACAATTGTGCAGACAAGAGAACGCTTTTTCTCTCTGTGCCCTTAGGTGTCAGTGTCTCAGGACAGGGTAAATAAACTTCTCCCCGCATGGGGCCCCCTGCTGCTTCTGCGGCCCCCTGAGGCTGCATCCCTTGCAGGGTCTATTGTTACGCCCCTGCATCCAATATTGGACATAGTCTGATATAGGAAAATATGGATGCTACTAGTGAACCTGCTGATTTTGGCACAACACGGCGCCGATCATGCTGAGTGCTTGATTTGGGTGCCCGGCATTTCAGCCAGATGCCACACAAATTAGTAAAAAAAAAAAGAGTAATTCAGCTTCATCCTGCATCGAGATGGCCCGTGCTGACGATGAATAGAGCCGCTAATAGCGCCACTTTTGCCTGAGAAAATGACACTGTTGAACAAAGTCTACTAAGGGCTGCACACCGGAAGTTGGTGGACACCGGGCTGCAGAAAGAAATCGGGACAAAAAAAGAGTCGGCAGGTAGTTATAACTTTACTTTTTGTTCCGGGGCGTACAATCTACTTCCTGTATTAAAATTAGCTGCCGCGTGTGCACGGTCCTGTGTTAAAAGTGAATGATTGCTGCTAGCAATAGCATTAGCAACAATCATTACATAAAGTTAGACCAAAAAAAAAAAAAGCAAAACATTAAAGTGATATGGTCCCAATAAAAAAAAATGTTCCCCCCCCCCCCAGTTAAGCTTTAACCCCATCCTAGCCTATTAACCTACTGTTAACCCCTTGAATACCTATATCTGTTTATAAACTTTAATGACTGCCGCCTGTAACTATTGCTTGGGTGAAAGTTTGGGGCCCCAATGCTCTACAGATGTATTGTTCTCCCGTTGCCTAGCAGTGCATCTGTACAGCACTATGTCCCCCGAACTGTTGCCCTAGCGAACGCATCCGAACGCCACAGACGCGCAGGCTGGAGATAACAGACTGCCATGTGCTCAACTTGTAATAAAATATGACATATGAGGTATCATTTTAATCAGGAAGGGCTAAATAATTTATTTTTAGGTGTTTTATAACTGTGGGATGTTTCCTGTGAAAAGTAGGAAGGGTGAAAAAAAAATGGGTATACTCGTCATTTACGCCCAATTTTTGTTCAGAAAATGAGTATAAAATAAAATAGTTCGGGGGAAAAAATATTACCCAAAGAATGCCTAGATTGTACAAAAAAAAACAAAAAAACAAGATATATATCACTAAGATCATGGTATAAGCAATTAAAAAGTTGTATCAAAAGAACACAGCAAAAGTGTCAAATATATCAGAAACCTTAAGGGCTCATTTCCACTATCGCGAATTCGCATGCGTTTTTCGCATGCAAATTTGCATAGCAATACAAGTGAATGGGACTGTTTCCACTTGTCAGGATTCCTTTGCGTTTTTCTGTGCAGAAAAAATTTGCATGGCAGAGCCATCAGAATTTGCATGCCGCATACCGCTATGCAGATCGCATACAATGTATTTAATAGGAAATTCGCATGAGGTTTGGGTATGCGAATTTTCAGGCGAATTCGCATAGAAACAATGGAAAAGCACACCAGCACTGCCATGGTTAAATTCGCATGCATCATCATCCATGCGAATTAGGGTGCGAATTAGCGTGCGAATTCGCATGGACCCGAATGCGAATTTCGCATCCGCATGCAAATTTTTTCCGCGGCGATTCGCACCGCACAAGTGGAAATGCAGCCTCAAGGGTAAAAACCGTGAAACGTGAACTGGTTGAATTAGTAGAGGATCAATAAAATATATAAATTTACACTGAGAGTGCTCTTTAAGAGCTGTGTATTTGCTCCGCCCCTCACTACTAATTACCCAAAAAAATTAAGCATATCGCCATTTTTACTGCAAACTTCCTTCATTCTCTCAAAACATCCCTCAGATAGTCAGATTGACATCCCTCATCTCCACTTGTGATGTGCACTAAAAAGCAAACATACTTGCGATATATTTATAGCCCCATTATTTTATTATTATACGTAACACTAAGCTGTTGTCGGTAGCGGAGGGGCGATCGCGCTGTACCCGCTGCTCGCCATAATTTGTGCGCTGCGACTGAGGAGTTTGGGAAATAGATTATTGAACAGCACACAAAAGGCAGCCTCTGTGTGGGATCCATGATGTTCAGGAGAAAGTGAACGGTGCTAATTAATGACAATAAAGATATTCAGGGGACAACTAAGGTAAGTTTCACTGCAAACCCTGTGTGCTCTACATACAAGATGTTGTCACGTCTACAAGTTCAGCTCAATATCAGAGAAGGAAATATCATGGTGTTTATCCACAGAGCACTTTATTAGGAACACTATACTAATACCGGGTGGTGTTTCCCTTTATTAAGAACACTATAATACTAATACTGGGTAGGGCCTCCCTTTATTAGGAACACTATACTAATACTGGGTAGGGCTGCCCTTTGTTAGGAACACTTTACTAATACTGGGCAGAGCCTCCCTTTATTAGAAACACTATACTAATACTGGGCAGGGCCTCCCTTTATTAGGAACACTATACTAATACTGGGCAGATCCTCCCTTTATTAGGAACACTATACTAATACTGAGTAGGGCCCCCCTTTATTAGGAACACTGTACTAATACTGGGTAGTGTCTCCCTTTATTAGGAACACTATACTAATACTGGACGGGCCTCCCTTTATTAGGAACACTATACTAATACTGGACAGGGCCTCCTTTTATTAGGAACACTATACTTATACTAGGTAGGGCCTCCCTTTATTAGGAACACTATACTAATACTGGGCAGAGTCTCCCTTTATTAGGAACACTATACTAATACTGAGCAGAGTCTCCCTTTATTAGGAACACTATACTAATACTGGGTAGGGCCTCCCTTTATTAGGAGCACTATACTAATACTGGGTAGGGCCTCCCTTTATTAGGAACACTATAATAATACTGGGCGAGTGGGCGGGGCCTCTTTTTGTTACGAACACTATACTAATACTGGGCAGGGCCTCCCTTTATTAGGAATACTACACTAATACTGGGTAGAGCCTCCCTTTATTAGGAACACTATACTAATACTGGGCAGGGCCTCCCTTTATTTGGAACACTATACTAATACTGGTTAGGGCTTCCCTTTATTAGGAACATTATACTAATACTGGGTAGACCCTCCCTTTATTAGGAACACTATACTAATACTGGGTAGGGACTCCCTTTATTAGGAACACTATACTAATACTGGGTAGGGCCTCCCTTTATTAGGAACACCATACTAATACTGGGTAGGGTCTCCCTTTATTAGGAACACTATACTAATACTGGGCAGGGTCTCCCTTTATTAGGAACACTATACTAATACAGGGTAGGGCTTCCCTTTATTAGGAACACTATACTAATACTGGGCAGGGCCTCCCTTTATTAGGAACACTATACTAATACTGGGCAGGGCCTCCCTTTATTAGGAGCACTATACTAATACTGGGTAGGGCCTCCCTTGATTAGGAACACTATACTAATACTGGGCAGGACCTCCCTTTATTAGGAACACTAGACTAATACTGGGCAGGGTCTCCCTTTATTAGGAACACTATACTAATACTGGGCAGGGTCTCCCTTTATTAGGAACACTATACTAATACAGGGTAGGGCTTCCCTTTATTAGGAACACTATACTAATACTGGGCAGGGTCTCCCTTTATTAGGAACACTATACTAATACTGGGCAGGGTCTCCCTTTATTAGGAACACTATACTAATACTGGGCAGGACCTCCCTTTATTAGGAACACTATACTAATACTGGGTAGGGCTGCCCTTTGTTAGGAACACTATGCTAATACTGGGCAGGGCCTCCCTTTTCTACGAATACTATACTAATCCTTATTGCACTTACATTAGTTAGTGTGAATTTACAAAAATGTGTTCAGAACAGGTCGTAAGTTCGCATATGGGTAACTGCAAAATTCAGCATCATTGACTAAATTCTACAAACATTGCATTGAATTCCATTATTTCTGTGACATTCTGTATGAAACTCAAAATTACTTTTAGCAGAAAATAAAATTAGCAATATTCAGAAATTCTGTCAGGTTTGGAATTTGGCCGTTCCAGCCAAATCCCTACCCCAAATATTTATTTATTGCAGATAAAAGGGGGATTTTTTCACTGCTTTCGGAGGTCCGCTTTAATAGCATGCTCATTGGTTTGTGGACCTCAGGAAGGGGCAGGGCAGACCTCCAAGTTGCAGAAAGCAAGACATCTGTTTAGTGTAAGCCTTACTATACAGGGGCTGATGGGCTAGCATGAAGATAGAAACCGAATTAACAGTATTTAACCTATTCCATTAATTCAGTTATGTCTGTGCTTCTCAATTTGTTATGCTTGATAAACAAAAAACAGAAACAATACCCATACATAAAAAAGGCAAAACGCAAAAATAGAAATTCAGAACAAGAAAAAACTAAAAATTGGAATATGAAATATCATAGACACATATTATTTTATTTGTAAGTTCCAGGAGCTACTTTGACCAGAGCCGGATCATCCACAAGGCAATTTTAGGCAGTTGCCCGGGGCCTGAAGAGAGTCTAGGGGCCTGGTGGATGCTATCCCCCCACCACACTAAATCTAACTAAAAAAGCCAGGTGACTATCAACAGAGGGTAAAAAGTGCTATCTTGTCTCGGGCCCCAATTTATCTTAATGCTTTTATGAATTTGACTAAGGCATAAAAAAAATGCTACACTTTATGAAAGCAGTGAACAAGACTCTAACATTAGAGAAGCCAAGTCCCCAGACGTTGTGACCAATAATTACAGGGAACAAACACCTTCTGTAAGGCCTGACAGGTTATGTCCCCAATCAGACTCTATGCCCAATCTATTGCCACGGCTCTGAGACCGGCCCACGTCTTCACCTATAGACAATCCCCTGCGGGAACAGGACACGTTATTTGTCTCTTGACTAGGGTTACCCCCAGGTCTTCACGTGCAAGGCATAAAAACTGAAGTAGAGAAGAGGACAATAACCCACCAGAACCCCAATGAGGCTAGTAACACAGTTCAATAGTATCACACAGGGCTATTACCTTGATTCAGGAGGATGAGGACCTCCGCGTCGATTGTCAGTCATGATAGATGTATCAGGAACAGGTACTGAAGGAACCAGGTAATATATGAGAGAGTTCATGCAAGGTCCGCATGCAAGGTTATTCAAGCAACAGACAAGGATTGGTTCAAGTATACTTAGAATGTCCTGTCCAGGTAGCATGCAAGCGTATCCATTAAACAGGCAGTGGTCGGTCCAGGTGGCAGACAAGAGTGTCCAGTAACAGGCAGGGGTCGGTCCAGGTAGCAGGCTAGAGTATCCAGTAACAGACAGAGTTCAGTCCAGGCGGCAGGCCAGGGTATCCAGTAAACAAGCAGAGGTCAGTCCAGGCGACAGGCCAGGGTATCCAGTTAACAGGCAGAGGTAGGTCCAAGCGGCAGGCTAGAGTATCCAGTTAACAGGCAGAGGTTGGACCAGGCAGCAGGCAATGGGTATCCAGTTAACAAGCAGAGGTCGGTCCAGGCAGCAGGCAAGAGTCTCCAGGAATCAAAGCAAGGGTTAATAACAGCAGACAAGAGTAGTCAAATACAAGCCGAAGGTCAAGATCCAGTAATCTAATAATGTGAGTGCGCACCCAGCAACCAGCCACAGCTATGCTTATCACGGGCGATGACTGGGAGCACTCTGCAGGTTTAAATACAGCTTTCATCCAATCAGTGGCCGGCCACACTCCGCCCATCCAATCACACAGCGGTACACCTACCTAGGTGTCAGCTGTAACGTCAGCTGACACCGCACCGACCGGAGTCAGCTGACTATTGTTTACATCTGCAGAGGGCATACTGGGAACATATTATTTACATCTGCGGAGGGCGTACAGGGAACATATTGTTTACATCTGCGGAGGGCGTACTGGGAACATATTGTTTACATCTGTGGAGGGCGTACAGGGAACACGCCCTCCGCCTATCAGGATGTGCAAGCTGTGTCCCAGCAGCAGCGTCATCAGCAAGGAACAAGAGCCGAGACCTGGAAACAACGGATTCCGTCATGGTCTCGGCAGGATCCTTATACCTTCCTAATCTAGTTGCCACAGATGTAGACGTTATATATGTCATTTAAAATCAATTACAATTTTCCATTTCAGTTTGTAGCCAGTTTCAGGGGCTTTGCTAGGATCCTAAGAGATCTGGGGCACTTTTGGGCACTCCAGCTGGAAAATGGGTGTGGCCATGCTCCAGGATGTGGGTGTGGTCATGGGTGGAGCCAAATTTGCAGATTTGCAATTTGCATGAACTCACTGCTGACAGTTCACATCGCAATCGCATAGAGTGTAAAAAGAAGCTCTTGCAAGTGCAAACGCATCTGCCATATCGCTCGCAAGTGGAAAAGGCGCCTTATTCATAAGTCAAATTAGTCTTCATTGTAATCATGTCAACAATATTTTATTTGGAGAACAATTGACATGAGACTCTTTAGAAGCTCCCGCCTTGCTGCGGGAGTAATTATGCAATGAGGCTTTGTTACTCAGTTTCAACACCAGGACTAAAGCGGACCTGAACTCAGAATTTCCTCTCTGCTCTAAAAGATAAGCAACATCATAATAACCTTTATAGAAAAACATTTATTTGTTACAGCTGATACAAATCCTGCAATAAGTCCGCAGTGTGTCTACTTCCTGGGTTCATGAAAGCAGACATATTGTTAACTTCCTGTGTTTACTAATTAGAAGTTCTGCCGAGATTCCTGAGCTGAAACAGCTGAGAGATCACATTACAGTTGTGATCAGTCACAGATGAGGGGGGATAAGGCTAAACTCTCTAAATACATACAGGGCACATTTCTCTGTTTTCAGGGATGGACCAAGACCAAGTTGCGCCTGGGGCAAGGTCAGGTTTTGGCGCCTAAAGGTCAGGTTTTGGCGCCTAAACTGCCATTTATTTTGCCGCCTTTTTAAGAATTCAACAAGTTGCGCCTGGGGCAAGATACCCGCTTGCCCCCCCTAGATCCGTCCCTGTCTGTTTTCCTTCTGTACTGTGTAAGAGTTCAGTTCCACTTTAACCCAGTGACTGGCTGCAAACTGGCACTTCCAACTGTCAGTGTGGAATGTTTGTGTTTTAAATGCACATAGAAAGCAAGTAAGTAAACTGAAGTAATGTAAAAATAAATACATAATTCCTGTTTACAAATTAAATTCTTTTGGTTTTCTCCTTAGCTCTCTTACCTCTAAGCAGTAAAACAAGTCCTTTCTTGCACTTACCGCATTGCCCTGGTGAACCAGCAGATGGAGCTGTAAACAAATTGAATCTTTTCATTTTCAATTTAAAATAGATCAACTTTTATTTATTTTTACTGAGAAATGTAATAAATAACACATAATAAGATTTTTTTTTTTAAATTGATTTCCTGTAATTTGTTGGTGAGTTCATATCTTGACTCTGCAGATAGCGAAAGATCATGCATTTCTCTTCAGTATTTGTCGTCTGTATAAAATGAGATGTCAGCTTGCTGTATGGGGGGCGGTTGAACATATATAACCACTTAATGTTATGATTTGGTGTCTGACTCTCATGCATGCATAATAACTCTCCCCCTGGGACGTGGAGTCTATCGGCCTTTTATTAAAAGAGAGAAATCTGCCTGCTGACATCTCAGAAAGTCTCTCCCTCCTGGTGTCCTCCACGTTTCGCTCTGAACAGTCAGGGATTTGTCACTCGCTGTTTAAGTGAAAGTCATCATTATTTGGGCATTTATTTAATGAGACAAGGAGCAAACTACAGCAAGTAACTTTGGGGTCGAGTCAGCAAACTTCTCTGCGGTCGTCCATTGCTATTGAAAGGAATTTGACGCCTTCACGTTATCTCCGAATTCAACAAGATTTACCAGCTGTGAGCAAAATTTTGCGTTAATATAGAACTTGATTATGCACATAAAATGAACGCATTTGTATAATTAGGGCACAAATTATTTTTCTTTGTTCTACCAAGAGATTCATCAGACCTTTTAAGACTTGCAAGCAGGTGTTAAGTAATACATTATATCATTTTTTTTAAAGTGGGATTGTCAGCCACACAAAATCAAACACAAAAGAGAACTTCAGGGGGCTGGAAGAATGTTTTTTCCACTTAAAGGGTTACTGAAGTCATAATAAAAAATCAGTTTCATTTACCCAGGGCTTCTTGCAGCCCCTAGAGTCATCCTGTGCTTGCGCCGTCTATCAGAGTCCCTCCATCGAGCAGCGGTGACCCCCACAAAGCTGCATGGTCGCGGCTAGTCGGAGGATACTGGGCATGCGCACCCAAGAGCCAAACACACCCTGATCATGATCCCAGTGTCGGAAGCACTGTATGCATGCACAGTAGCGATTTTCACAAAATGTGCATGCGCAGAACTCTCCCGACTTCGGGAGTGCAGGGAGGAGGCGCGTGGCCGGCCAGCTTGCGGGGGTAACAGGGTGACTCCAGGGGGCTGCAAAAAGCCCCAATTAACCACTTAAGTCTATCTGGACGGATATATCCGTCCAGATAGACTGTGCAGCTCCTGCTACCTGAGGCGCTTCCGTCGCGCTAACCGCTGCCTGCCGTTAGCCCCCCCCCCGATCAGTGAATGGGAATATAGTTCCTATTCACTGATCTAAGTCCCCCGCAGAAGAACCGACGGTCTTTTATCAGTCCGCAGTCTTTCAGCAAAAAAAAAAAAGTTCCCCCGTCCTCTTCCTAGTTCCTGGAAGCGTGATCGTACGCTTCCAGGACTTTTTTGACTGTGGCCATGTTGTGGGCAAATAGTAAACTGCACCCACATGCACTTTTTATTAAATAATTACATTACATTACATTTAAAATTAGCTGTTTACCTCCCACACCAAAAATTACCCATACATTTTTTAATTAAAAAAATAAATTACAAAAATTACAAAAAACAAGATAAATATTCACCTAATGGTCTGAACTTTTTAAATATGCATGTCAAGAGAGTATCTTATTATATTTTTTTAAAACTATAAGCTTGTAAATGGTGATGAACGCAAATTGAAAAAATGCACCTTTATTTCTAAATAAAATATTGTCGCCATACATTGTGATAGGGACATAATTTAAATGGTGTAATAACCGGGACAAATGGGCAAATAAAATACATGAGTTTTAATTATGGTGGCATGTATTAATTTCAGACTAGAATGACCAAAATCTGAGAAATAATGCATTTTTTCCATTTCTTTCTTAATCTTCCTGTTAAAACGGATTGAGAAAAAAAATAATTCTTAGCAAAATGTACCACCCAAAGAAAGCCTAATTAGTGGTGGAAAAAAACAAGATATAGATCAATTCATTGTGATAATTAGTGATAAAGTTATTGGCGAATGAATGGGAGGTGAAAGTTGCTCGGATGCATAAGGTGAACAACACTGTAGGCTACGGAAGCGGGAAAAAAGGGCGCAGGCAGCTAGTGGACAAAAAGGGCGCCGCCATTCACTTTCTTAATAAATAACGTTTAATGGGCGCCGAGCAGTAAAAAAAGGGTGCCGGACATAAATAACGTTTACAAACGGCGCCCGGAGATTTTTAATGATTTATAAGTGTGCTTGTGGTGATTTACGTTTATAAAATGCACCCGTGCCGAATAACGTTTATAAAAATACTAAACATATTTATCTTATTTAACTAATTAAAACATTATTTAAAGTTTTATCCCTTACTGTTTGTAAAACATTATTATTCACAAAATAAAGCGATCAGTACATCACGTAAATTGCAATATATTTTTTGCAGCCACAATTAGTAAAACATTATTATCCACATAATAAAGGGGGGTCTTAGGTTTAGGCACCACCAGGGGGTCTTAGGGTTAGGCACCACCAGGGGGGTCTTAGGGTTAGGCACCAACAGGGGGATCTTAGGGTTAGGCACCACCAGGGGGGTCTTAGGTTTAGGCACCAACAGGGGGGTCTTAGGTTTAGGCACCACCAGGGGGGTCTTAGGTTTAGGCACCACCAGGGGGGTCTTAGGTTTAGGCACCAACAGGGGGGTCTTAGGTTTAGGCACCAACAGGGGGGTCTTAGGTTTAGGCACCAACAGGGGGGTCTTAGGTTTAGGCACCACCAGGGGGGTCTTAGGTTTAGGCACCAACAGGGGGGTCTTAGGTTTAGGCACCACCAGGGGGGTCTTAGGTTTAGGCACCAACAGGGGGGTCTTAGGTTTAGGCACCAACAGGGGGGTCTTAGGTTTAGGCACCACCAGGGGGGTCTTAGGTTTAGGCACCACCAGGGGGGTCTTAGGTTTAGGCACCAACAGGGGGGTCTTAGGTTTAGGCACCACCAGGGGGGTCTTAGGGTTAGGCACCACCAGGGAGGTCTTAGGAATAGGCACCACCAGGGGGTCTTAGGGTTAGGCACCACTAGCGGGGTCTTAGGTTTAGGCACCACCAGGGGGTCTAGGGGTTAGGGATAGGTACAGGGAGGGTTCTGTGTAAGACTAGGCTTAGGTATAGTTTTAGTAAAATTTTAGTAATACTTACTAATGTTTTACAACACTTATTACAAACGTAGTTATATTTATATCATCGTTATAAAGAATATTTTCAGATTTTATTATAAGAACAAACCATAAATGAAGGTTATTCACAATAATATACAATTATAACAATTAAACATATATTATTGTTTTTTTAATAAACGTAATTATAAGTTTAACTTTTGAAACAGGGAAGATTAACGTTTTCACAATTGCCGATTTCATAAACATTATTTAATGATTTATAATTTTGTAAAACATTATTTGTAAACGAAATATAGCACACTATTTTTATAAACGCTATTAATGATTAATTATTAATTAGCGTTTACACCCCGCGCCCTTTTTGTCCGGGCGCCCTTTTTGTACGTACGCGTAGGCTACAGTGGTTAAGTTAAACTGATTTTTCATTTTGACTTTAGATTTTCTTCAAGGTTCACTTTAAGTTCAACAAATTTAGAGTTTCAGAAAACAATAAATATTATTTAAATACTTTGCATCCACACCTTGTTTCCCACTTATGGACCAGAGCAGTTTTGACAGTTTAGCTATGTCCTTATTTAATCAGAAATAACTTTATCCCTACTTATGACACAGAAATGAAATATATATTGTTCTTTTTCAAGACAAACTAGGCTTTCATTGTATGCCATTTTTTCCCTCAAACTATTTTGTTTTCTATAAATTTTAATGGGAAAACGAGGAAAAAAATAGAAAAAACACATTATTTCTCAGATTTACCAATTCCAGTTTAAAAACCACTTAACGACCGCCTAACGCCGACAGGCGTTGGCGGGTCGTTAGTGGTATAGCAAGGAAACGGCCGCTCTTTCGAGCGGCCTTTCCATGCCAGTTCACAGAGGTTGTCTCCGTGAACAGTGTGCGAGCCGCCGATCGCGGCTCGCACGCATTATGTAAACACGCGGGGAAGAAATCCACACTGTTTACATCATACGGTGCTGCTACGCAGCAGCGCCGTAAGGAAGATCGGCGATCCCCGGCATCTGATTGGCCGGGGATCGCTGGCATCTGATAGGCAGAAGCCTATCTTATCAGGCGCAGGACGAATATCCATCCTGCGCCGCTCAGAGGGGAAGGGAGAGGGAGGGAACGGAGGTGAGGCCAGAAAACGCTGCGGAGGGCCCCCCCCCCCCCCCCCGCAAATCAATAATAGCCGGGGAAAAAAGGGGGGAAGTCTGATCGCCCTGGCACATACCTGATCGGTGCTGCGGGCTGTAGAGCCCACGCAGCACCGATCGCTGGAAAATCCCCTGGTCCTTAAATAAAAAGTGCTACTGTAGATAAAAAACACACATTTTGTTTGGCTATTCTTACCGCTTATCACAAAACTTAGATTATGTTCCTGTCACAATTTATGGCGAAGATATTTGATTCCGAATTAATGCTGCAGAGTGTATTTTTCACTATGAACTGAGAAAATACAAGTATTTTTAATGGTAAAAAGCAATCTCAGTACCTCAGGAAAACATATATTCCCGTTTACCAGTTGGTGCTGCATCAGATAGTGCCAGAAATGTGCACAGGAGCAAGTCCAATCCTGCACAGCACTGCTTCTGCTACAAGACGTATATCTACTGACTCGTGGCTTAGATGAAGTCACAGAGGACGTATATCTACTGTAGTGGTGGATAAAGTGATTAAGCAACACCACATTAGTATTTTAGCTAATTAAAAGCAATAGTAAATGCTTAAAAACAGTTTAGAAAGGATTACCATGGACTACTATTAAATATATCTGTATGAAGGGGTTCTTGAGATAGTCTTTACCATTCCAGGTACTTGGCCAGTACAGGCTTTTAAAAGGGATACACAGCCATGAAATGTTGAAAAAAACACTGATCTATGGCACAGGTGTCAAACTCCAGTCTTCAAGAGCCATGTCCATGCCAGGGTTTAAAGTAAACCTGAACTGAAAATTAAAAAGTCAAAATAAACATCCACAGGTCATACTTACCTCCCGTGTAGTCTACTCCTCAATCTCTTTCTTCTCGCCTGCATCCTGTTTGTCTACTGTGATCAATGGAATTCTCCATCCTCCAGCTTGAAAATGGCCATTACCCCATAACAGCTTTCTGGTGAGCACACTGTTACACTGTAATATCGCCCATGTGAGCCATAGGGAAACATGGACATTACCTTGTTCAACAGCTGTCCTTTCAGTTATAACTGACACCAACCGGTACATAACTGACAACAACCGATATATAACTGACAGCAACTGACATATTTTAATTCTGACAAGATCTTGTCAGAACTAGAAGGAATTGTTGTAAGAAGAAAATGATAAGCTTCTGAGAGGAACTGATGGTGAGGTAAGTATGTAATATTCATTTGCAGGTACATCATGTGTTTACCCTACTAATATAATAAATGGGAAAGTTCGGATGTTTGGATGTTTGTTACTCGATCACGCAAAAATGGCTGAATGGATTTGAATGAAATTTGGCACACACATAGTACATTACTTGGAATAAAGTATAGGATAATTTTTATTCTCATAACCAAAAAGGGGGCGGAGACAAATACAAATTTCACTGGAAAGTGTAAACTGCAGCCATTCTTACACTGTTAATGGCAGGGTTCTCAAACTTTGCACAGTTGGCCACTGGGTGACTGGGATTAATATTCAGAAAGGTGGGTGGAGTCTATAAAAGCCAATCAAAATGAACCTATTGATTTTCAAGGGGAATATTTACATTGCTGCCATTCTTGCACTGTTAATGGCACAAGCCTCAAACCTGGTACAGTTGATCATTGGGTGACTGGGGTTCAATTTCAGAAAGGGGGTGGAGCAACAAACAGCCAATTAGATTTGTTTCATTTCAATGCAAATTATTGATGCCAAACACCGCAAAGATCACAAACTTGGTAATTGATTAATTGTGTGTTAGGGTTAGAAAAGTGGGCACAGCCAACACCAGCCAAATACATAAGCGGGCAACGCCGGGTCATAAGTGGGCGGAGACAAATACAAATGTTACTGAGAAAATGTAAACAACAGCCATTCTTACACTGTTAATGGTAGGGTTCTCAAACTTTGCACAGTTGGTTACTGGGTGACTGGGGTTAATATTCAGAAAAGTGGGTGAAGCCTACAAAAGGCAATCAAAAATTACCTATTGATTTTTCAGGGGAATATTTCATTGCTGCCATTCTTGCACTGTTAATGGCACAAGCTTCAAACCTGGTACAGTTGATCATTGTGTGACTGGGGTTTACATTCATAAAACAGGGTGGAGCCACACACAGCCAATATGATTTGTTTCATTTTAATGCAGATTGATGCAAAAGACTGCAAAGCTCACAAACTTGGTCATTGAGTAATTGATCAATTGTGTGTTAGGGTTAGGAAAAGTGGGCGCAGCCAGCACCTGCAAAATACATAATCGGGCAATGCCGGGTCATCAGTAGGCGGAGACAAATGCAAATTTCACTGAGAAAATGTAAACTGCAGCAATTCTTACACTGTTAATGGCAGGGTTCTCAAACTTTGCACAATTGGTCACTGGGTGACTGGGATTAATATTCAGAAAAGTGGGTGGAGCCTATAAAAGCCAATCAAAATCCACCTATTGATTTTTAAGGGGAATATTTAATTGCTGCCATTCTTGCACTGTTAATCACCTGTACCTGGTACAGTTGGCCATTGGGTGATTGGGGTTCAAATCCAGAAAAGGGGTGGAGCCACATCCAATCAGATTAATTTTCTTTCATTGCAAATTATTGATGCCAAAGACCGCAAAGCTCACATACTTGCTCATTAAGTAATTGTGTGTTAGGGTTAGGAAAAGTGGACAGAGCCAACACTAGCAAATAAGCCAAATACATACCCGGGCAACGCCGGGCGTCCAGCTAGCTTAACATAATTTTACTTGTTTCAGGTTCCCTTTAAGGTGGACTGAGAATTGGAGAACTGTGTTCTACTCAATGGACCACACCTTTCCTGAATCCCATCAATTCATTTGAGCTGTGCCAAAAATGTGTGGCAACCTCGTCCCTTGAGAACTGGAGGTTGATATCCTTGGTCTAAGGTGTATACAAGCCTCAACATAACCTGTAATGTGTACCAAGCATCGATTTACACCAAGCCAAGTAAGTTATGGCTCCCCTGTCTTGTGCCATATTGCCTCTCCCATTCCATGTGCAACCCCCTCTTCCATGCATATTATCCAGGTACAGCAGCCCCTGCCATTCCATGTGCAACCCCCTCTTCCATGTGTATCATCCATGTACAGCAGCCTCTCCCATTTCATGTGCAGCCCCCTCTTCCATGTGTATCATCCATGTACAGCAGCCCCCTCCCATTCCATGTGCAGCCCCCTCTTCCATGCGTAATATCCATGTACCGCTACCTCCTCTCATTTCTTGTGCAGCCCCCTCTTCCATGTGTATCATCCATGTACAGCAGCCCCCTCCCATTCCATGTGCATCCCCCTCTTCTATGTGTATCTTCCTTGTACTGTAGCCCCTCCCATTCCATGTGCAGCCCCCTCTTCTATGTGTATCATCCATGTACAGCAGCCCCCTCCCATTCCATGTGCATCCCCCTCTTCTATGTGTATCTTCCTTGTACTGTAGCCCCTCCCATTCCATGTGCAGCCCCCTCTTCTATGTGTATCATCCATGTACAGCAGCCCCCTCCCATTCCATGTGCAGCCCCCTCTTCCATGTGTATCATCCATGTACAGTAGCCTCTCCCATTCCATGTGCAGCCCCCTCTTCCATGTCTATCATCCATGTACAGCAGCCCCCTCCCATTCCATGTGCAGCCCCCTCTTCCATGTGTATCATCCATGTACAGCAGCCCCCTCCCATTCCATGTGCAGCCCCCTCTTCCATGTCTATCATCCATGTACAGCAGCCCCCTCCCATTCCATGTGCAGCCCCCTCTTCCATGTCTATCATCCATGTACAGCAGCTACTCCCATTCCATGTGCAGCCCCCTCTTCCATGTGTGTCATCCATGTACAGCAGCCCCCTCCCATTCCATGTGCATCCCCCTCTTCTATGTGTATCTTCCTTGTACTGTAGCCCCTCCCATTCCATGTGCAGCCCCCTCTTCTATGTGTATCATCCATGTACAGCAGCCCCCTCCCACTCCATGTGCAGCCCCCTCTTCCATGTGTATCATCCATGTACAGTAGCCTCTCCCATTCCATGTGCAGCCCCCTCTTCCATGTCTATCATCCATGTACAGCAGCCCCCTCCCATTCCATGTGCAGCCCCCTCTTCCATGTGTATCATCCATGTACAGCAGTCCCTCCCATTCCATGTGCAGCCCCCTCTTCCATGTGTATCATCCATGTACAGCAGCCCCCTTCCATTCCATGTGCAGCCCCCTCTTCCATGTCTATCATCCATGTACAGCAGCCCCCTCCCATTCCATGTGCAGCCCCCTCTTCCATGTGTATCATCCATGTACAGCAGTCCCTCCCATTCCATGTGCAGCCCCCTCTTCCATGTGTATCATCCATGTACAGCAGCCCCCTCCCATTCCATGTGCAGCCCCCTCTTCTATGTGTATCTTCCTTGTACTGTAGCCCCTCTCATTCCATGTGCAGCCCCCTCTTCTATGTGTATCATCCATGTACAGCAGCCTCTCCCATTCCATGTGCAGCCCCCTCTTCCATGTCTATCATCCATGTACAGCAGCCCCCTCCCATTCCATGTGCAGCCCCCTCTTCCATGTGTATCATCCATGTACAGCAGCCCCCCCCCATTCCATGTGCAGCCCCCTCTTCCATGTGTAACATCCATGTACAGCAGCCCCCTCCCATTCCATGTGCAACCCCCTCTTCCATGTGTATCATCCATGTACAGCAGCCTCTCCCATTCCATGTGCAGCCCCCTCTTCTATGTGTATTATCCATGTACTGTATTCCTTTTTCCATGAACAGCTTTCTGGAGCATCAATTGCCCTTTTACATCTGTTATTCCCCATTTTCAGCTTCCTCTTTCATATTCAACAACCCTTCTTTTGTGTCCAGGTGCCGCCCATGGGATGCAGCCGCCCGAGACCCAGACCATTGTCACCTTTCTAGGAATCCGGCCCTGATGTGTACCAACATGCAAGAGAGCAGCACAAGAAGACACACAAAGACTCCAAAAGAATCATAGAAGCTCAACTTGCAGCGTCGCCAGATTTTGTATCTGAACAGCCTGAATACATTTTCTGCTTTTTTGGTTTTTTTTAATATTTAAATTTAGCACAACATATGATCCATGCCTGAAATAACATATCATTGTGCTTATGGTGCAGCACCGCCGCGCAGGGGCATCTGCAGCCCTTCCTCATTGAGATGCGGCTTCCACGCTGCATGTTACAAATATCTGGGAGCTGTGTGATTAATTAACATCTTCTGCATAACCCTCAAAATTATAGCAAGTTCTCGGGAGATAATTAGCTGCCTGTGTATACCACTAGTCAAATAAACCAGGGCTCAGCAAACATCAATAATATGCTGCGTTACAGAAAGCCGCCGCGCCTCAATGCCGCCCCAGGGCACAACGCCGCCTGCGACGTGTGGATTTAAGCACGCCACACCGATCGGCGCTACACCATTGCTTGTTTTTTTCCCACTTTGCAAACTATTACAGGAGAAAGAAAAATAACGCCAAACACTGAGGGGAATAAAATATGATTTCATAATTTCCAGCGTGTGTTTTCATACACCGGGAGTTTGTGGGAAAACACGTTTTGCGTTTGATTCGGGGGTAGGGAGCGAAGCGGGAGTGCTCGGCGAGGGAATATGGCCTCCGCGGGATAAGTGAGCAACGGCAGGGTGTTCTGTTCGAGAGGTGAAGGTAGAAGCAGACATTACTGAATTGCCTGCGTTTGTTGGTGTATGTATTCCTGAACAACGAATGCCGTTCTGCAAAGCCTGCTCCCAACCTCGTGGGAATGTTAGAAACATAGTTAAAATGGATCCGAGATAACTTTTTGCTCATTGCATAGTTGTGTTCCTTTCATATAGTTTATAGGGCATTCCTCAAGCCAAATACGTTTTTGTTTTTGTTTTAATACTCTAATTCCCTATAAACTAAACAAGCCTTGCCCACAGCTTTTCAGAGTGCCTTGGCATTTTCAGACAGTAGCAAGGGCTTACAAGAGTCTGTGGAGGAGGAGGGGGAGGTGTTACTAGCCATTGGTTTCAGAGCCAGAGGGGAGGAGGGAGGAGGAGAGGGGACTGAATTTACACACAGGCAAGCTGATAGCATCTCCAGCCCTCAGCCTGTGACAATGTGACAAACAGAACATGATTTCCTTCATTGTATCACAGGAATAAATAAGCATAAACTTTTGCAGCTAGATATGCTGCTGTGTAAATTATCTAAACTTTAGATAAGCTGTATAGACAAGTTACTTGTTATAGTTAGTTTTTCATCTCGCATCCACTTTAAGTTACGATTATTACTATAATTATTATTATTAATTCAGTTTTTATACTCTAAAATGTAAAAGTTAAATGACATCTAAACCTTTGTGGGGGAAACAATTCCTTTTTCGCACTGTAGGGATATTACTAAACATTAAAGTGGACCTGAACTCTTGCACAGGACAAAAGGGAAACAGAGAAAAAATGCACCCTGTATGTATTTAGAGAGTTTAGCCTGTCCAATTCCCCCTCATCTGTGACTAATCACAAGTGTAATTTGATCTCTCAGCTGTGTCAGCTCAGGAATCTCGGCAGCCTTAGCAGAGCAGCAAATTTGTAAACACAGGATGTTAACCCTTAGGGCTCAAACTCACCAGAAGCCTTTTCTAAGCGCTAGTGATGTGAAAAGGCTTTTGCTAATGCAATGCTATGGGGGATTTTTATAAAATCACATTGCTCAAGTGGGATCACACCCATAGCATTACATTAGCAAGAGTTTTTCAAATCACAAAGCTCTCAGAAAAGCACTCCTAATGGGTTTCAGGCTTAAGTTTTCTTCCGTGAAAGCAGGAAGTAGACATACTGCAAATTTACGGTAGAATTTGTATCAGCTGTAACAAATAAATATTTTCTTTAAAGATTATTATGCTGTTGCTTATCTTTTAGACCAGAGACGAAGTTCTGAGTTTAGGTCCACTTTAAAGTGCTTATTGTAGCTTAAGCCTAGTACACACCACTGGCGTAACAATAGGGGATGCGACCCCTGCCGCCGCGGTGGGGCCCGGGCCCCCCCTAGGGCCCGCTCAGGGACTTTTGTGGGGCAGGAGGAGTCGCAGCATAAGTGGAGAGCGTGGCACAGATCGTGGGGACATTCCCCCCCTCCCTCACCTCAGGCTCTCCTCTCAGCGCTCCCCTCCTGCAATCATTGGTGGCAGCGGGCAGCGGCGGTGGCAGGCTGAACACATTACCTCCTTCTCGCCGGAGGTCTTCCAATCTCTAAGAGCAACTTCCTGTTTACACAGGAAGTTGCATGAAGCTCTTAGATATCGGAAGACCTCCGGCGAGAAGGAGGTAAAGTATTCAGCCTACCGCTGCCCGCCCACTGCCACCAATGATTGATTGCAGGAAGGGAGCGCTGAGAGGAGAGCCCAAGGTGAGGGAGGGGGGGGATGTCCCCCTCCCCACCGATCTGCCACACTCTCCTCTTATGCTGCGACCCCTCCTGCCCCACAAAAGTCCCTGAGCGGGCCCTAGGGGGGCCCGGATTTTTTTTCTGCAGGGGGGCTCGGGGATTTCTAGGTACGCCCCTGGTACATACCTTTGATTTTGATTAGCCAATCACTAACCAATTGTTCCACCTCCATGTAGTATGAGAGTTACCTACACAATCTGCTCATAGTATTCAAAATCTGTTGGCCCCCATGCTACATGGAGACGATAAGATTGGCCATTGATTGGTTAATTAAATTTGAAGGTGTGTATCAGGCTTTAAGGCCCATACACACGTCGGATTTTTCTGAACGACGGGTCGTTCAGAAAAATCCGACGTGTGTATGGGCCTTAATTCCTGTCTGATTTAATTAACTTAACAAGTAAGATAGTCATTTGAGATGCAAATAATTCTAAGTTGATGCCACATCATGCAGTTTTTTTAAGGTTCATACACACCTACCTACTATCTGTCCAACTATCTACCAAACTTGTCTGTTAAGCTCCATACAGTACAGCTTTTGTTGTGAACCAAGTTAAACCAACTAAAAAAAAAAAAAAAAAAAACGACTAAAAAAGTATTTTGCTTTTGTTCAAACAGCTGATAAGACTGATAAGAACGCAATCCAACTGTTGGATTGACTTCTTATCAGTCTTATCAGCTGTTTGAAAAATAGCAAAATACTTTTTTTAGTGTTTTTTTTTTTTAGTTGTTTCAACTTGTTTCACAACAAAAGCTGTTTGACAGTTGTGCTGCATAAAAGACAGCTGTGGAGCGTGTGATTGGGGCTTAACAAACACGTTTGGCAGATAGTTGGACAGATAGTTGGCAGGTGTGTATGAACCATAAGGTTCATACACACCTACCAACTATCTATCTTACCATCTATCTGCCAAGCAATTAGGCATTGTTCTACTCAGCAGGAGATGACCAGAAGACAATGCACCAGAGATAATGACCATTCTCTACAGAAAATAATCTAATTATGCATTCTAACAGAAAATTGTATGGTGTAATCCCAGCATTAAAGGACTTACGAGGCTACGTAGCGTGGATCAGGGGGGTTGTGCCTAGAGCTGCGCAGCCGCACTCATGGCTATGCGGACTGCGCAGCCACGGCCAGAGCAAGCGGCCATTTTAGGAGAGGCAGGAGACCCTGACCTGGGCCGTGGGGTCGGGAGCCGGCCCAGGGGGCTAATGAGCGGGAGGACCAGGCGGATCGGCACGGAGGGCGCAGACAGCGTCCTCCGTGCCTTACAAGATGATGCAGGTAATTAACTTTTTGGGGTAATTTGGCCTCGTAAGTCCTTTAAAGACCGCTGTTGAGTGTGTGTATGGGGCTTAACAGACTAGTTTGGCAGATAGTTGGACAGATAGTTGGTAGGTGTGTATGAATTAAAATGAAGCTGAGATAGGATTTGATTAGTGAGGATCGTAATCAACAAATTACGATTTTGCTAAATTTCGCGTACATTTTTGCAATTATGCTTATACGTAATTACGATTTGCAAAGTCAATTGATTTAGTCTAGTCATTCATAATTTTGCATAAAATTTTGCTAAGTTTTGTGTCATTTCTTGCCAAATTTAGCAGTGAATAGCAAAGCCCACAAGACATGCTATTGACACCAAAATTGATACATTTGTTAAGAAGAATAGTGGGTACAAATAAAATAAGAATTTTGCAAAAAGACCTTATAGTTTTTGAGAAACTCGATTTTAAAAATGCAAGTAAAAATGATTTTTAAACTTAAAAATAAAACTGAAGCAGAACTCCAATGAGTTCTGGTTCACCATAAGCTTGCTGGTTAGTCTGTAAACTTAAAAAAATGACAGTTTAAAAACAAATTTTCTCTGCAATTTTAAAATCCAGTTTATCAAAAACTACAAGGTCTTTTTGAAAACTTATTTTTGTGACTTATACCCACTATTCTGCTTAACATACGTAGCAATTTTGGCAGCAATATCTTGCATGGGGGCTTTGCTGTTTACCTCTAAAGTTGGCACAAAATTATGCGTAAAATTATGCAAAATTTTAAAATACTACTATTACATTCGAAATAAACTACGGTTTTCTCAAAATTTCGCATTACAATTACGATGAGTAATTATTTCGATGCAAAATTCTGTACATGCGAAATTTCGCCCCTCCCCCCCTCCCCCCACTGGATTCGATAAGTCCATTTTCAAGCTGCAGACATTTTCATTGGAAATCTGCATAATTCTGCATCAGCTCTGAATGGCATTTCATTGGCTAGAAGGTCCAGAGGTACTGCCCCTGACTGTGAAGTATTTCATTGGCTGTCCCTATTAGAAGGTTCAAAAAGGCAGCTAATGTTATAATCCATAGGGAATCGATCTCTCCAATCACAGCATTGTCTACAACTTGAAGTGTTCTTATTGGCTGAATCGTGTGGGCATATTATTACTTCAACCTATCTGAAATCTAAGAGTTTGAGAGAGTTCTTTCCACCAGGGGCGTATCTAGAGGGGAGCAGCCCCTGCGATCACATGGGGGCCCAAAGCTGTGGGGGGCCCCAACTACTAACCTTCTCTTTCTCTGATACAGATACTACTCTTCAGATCAGTTGTTTTGTGGCTACACTTGTTATGGGTGTGAAGATGATGATGGCCATACTTGTTTTATGACCCTTGTGAGATGGGCCCCCAGGCTGTGAGGATCCCCAGGGGTACAGGGGCAGGCAAGGGAAGGGGTATGAACATTGAGGAGTCCCATCAAACTTTCGCTGGGGGACCCCATGAATTGTAGTCACACCACTGCTCTCCACCCAATCACGTTAGCAGAATTTCACTATGGACTTTCATGCTGACTCATCATCATACCACGGTAGCGCCTAAAAAATGCATTGATGTCAGTAGCGTCACTAGGGGGTGCGGTAGGTGCGGACCGCACCAGGTGTCACCAGCAGAGGGGGTGACACCAAGCTCCAGGCTAAGGGAGAGTGGAGAAGGCTATGTAGATACTTACCAGGCTACTGTCTGATAGACTTCTCTTTCCTGCTCTACTCCCTTCTGGCTGCACCCTGTTGAGCTTATAACAGAGTTCAGAGACCACCACGGCCACATGGTGATCATTTTAACACCCCCCTATAACAAGCAACGTTACTACCTGGTGAAGTTTGGAGGTTCATAGGGTAGGAGGGGATGACATCATCAGTTTCCGCACCCGGTGACATCAACCCTAGTGACGCCTCTGATTGATGTAATCAGGAAATGCCTAGATCGACATTTTAATTTTTGTACAAAATTTGAAGTGCACCAAATTATGTTAAATCCTGTGAGTTTTTATAAACATGTTGGCCCAAAAATTCACATTCTTTGCTAGTTATGTACTTACTCATCCTTTCATATATTAAATAAATACCCTAGAATGCATTCAATTCTGAGTCCCACTCGGCGGCATAATTAGAACTCACTGGGCTCCATAGCAAAATGTTTACAGGGCCCCCCACCCTAAAAGCCCATGGTGTAATGGTCGCCCTTCCATATAGCTTTCACTGGTGCTCTGAGGGCCTCCCTCATATTAATGTCCTTTATAGTCTGGGAGTTCCCCTATCTGGGACAAGGCGAGCCAGAGCAACAGCAAGGAAGGGGCTAAGAACACCTTTACACATAAAAAAATAACAATAAAAAATTCCAAGACTGCCACCCCCCTTGGCTTGGGCCCCATGGCAGTTGCTAGGGTGATCACCACTGGTCCCACTCACAAATAGTGATGTAGCGTATATGCTGCCTTTTGTATATAAACATGTAGTAATATATTTTTGTTTTTGTTTTTTTGTATTAAAGAGAATCTGTATTGATAAAATCGCACAAAAGTAAACATACCAGTGCGTTAGGGGACATCTCCTATTACCCTCTGTCACAATTTCGCCGCTCCCCGCCGCATTAAAAGTGGTTAAAAACAGTTTTAAAAAGTTTGTTTATAAACAAACAAAATGGCCACCAAAACAGGAAGTAGGTTGATGTACAGTATGTCCACACATAGAAAATACATCCATACACAAGCAGGCTGTATACAGCCTTCCTTTTGAATCTCAAGAGATCATTTGTGTGTTTCTTTCCCCCTGCAGCTATCTTCCACTGAAGTGTCAGGCTGTTTCTTCCTGCAGAGTGCAGACAGCTCTGCCTGTATGTAATTCCTCAGTATGTGAAAGCCCAGCCAGCTCAGAGGATGATTTATCCAGCTTGTAAAAGATAAGAGAGAAGCGAGAAGCTGCCCTAATCTAAATAATACACAGGCAGTGTGCAGAGAGTGGCCTGGAGGGGGGAGATGCATCACAGAACCACAACACTGAAGAACTTGGCAGCCTTCCAGACACAGGCTGACAAGTCTGACAAGAGAGAGATAAGTTGATTTATTACAGAGATGGTGATAGTAGAACGTGCTGCAGTAAGCCAGAGCACATTAGACTAGCTTTTGGAACTTGTAGGATGATAAAAAACAGGATGCAATTTTTGTTACGGAGTCTCTTTAAAGATAGAAATGACTGAAAACACTATTTAAAAATGACACCCCCCTCCCCTTACAAAAGGCCCTCTCTCTCTCTCTTATGAGCGCTGTCATAATATGAGTTTACCAATTTTTTTCTTGCTCTACAGAGGTAATGTGTTGTTGTTGCATCTAATTAGTAGACAGCCTGCTAACAAGTCTCTATGTATATTCCGGGGTGTTCCTTTCAGTCTGGAGATGTCATGTAACTAGCTAACTAGCATTCACGTTAGCCATAATAATTGACACAATTAGGGGAAAGTTGCTACAGCAGATCTCTCAGCCTCGCTCTGTTCTATATTTAACGCTGACGTTGATTCGAGAATGGGGCCTTCAGTCATTTCCTAACAATTGTTTTCTCTGCCATCTTCATTATCTCGGTGATTAATTGTTCACTTCTTTCACTCTGGCCCTTTTGTTGTCGAACTCTGTCTTTTTTTTTTTTTTTTTACTTGCCCCTATCCCTCAAAAAATCGACTCCATGGGCGCTACAAGGTGTAATTAAGCAGTGTCGTTTAGGTTTTAATTATTATGTATAATACATGTGTAAACAACAGCAGTCGTTCTGTTCTTTTATAAGTGTGATAACGTCGTCTTACAAGCACTCGCAAATCCCCCAGTTATTTTTTTTTTTTTTTCACAGCCGCGATGAGAAAAGGTATTGGAGCTGAAAGAGATTAACATTTTTTTACAAACATATGGCGTAGCCGCGGAGGCCATAGGCCGTACCTTCATTAAACGAAAACGATTTCATCAGGTTTTCACCTCCCTGCTGTTACACCCTCTGGTTTCACCTTCTGTCCCCGAGGCGATGTAACAAGGGACAATATGTCCCAAGGTGAAAGGCAGAGAGACGCGGCAGCTCAGGAGTCTGAATCTTGTTTGTAAGTTGATTAAATTGTGCTTTTGGTAACAGATACAAAATCAATAAAAATCATATCAATGATTCATAAGGCTTCATTTGGATCTGGAGTCAATTTTTGGAACGTCAAGTGGAAAAAACAGCCTAAAAATAGAAAAAGAAAATCTGCAAAAAATTCCACTAAATGGTTTTAACTGAATGGATATTTGTTTTTTTTATTTATTGTTGGCTAAAAAAATTATTTTAAAAAAGTTAACTTTTTTTTAGTTATTTTGTAGTTTATTTAATTATGTAGTTTAGTTGATTATGTAGTTATTTTTTAGGAAAAAATACAAAACTCTGTAGCACACTTTGTACATATAAGTGGATATAGATGGCATAGTCAGTAAATACGGCAATGGCAAGATACACCTTAAATGAGGACATACAACGCTTTACAGAGTATAGTTCGTTAGCGCAGAGACACATTTTTGGGTAAAATAATATGACTTGTATGTTGATCATAATCATAAATAATTCAAATTAATATTCATATTAAACTGTAATGGACTAATTACAAGTTATGTGCTCATTTAAAGTGGTCTGAAACTCTGACATAACATTCAATAAAAATGTGTTTTTCTACATTTTATTATTCATACAGTTATCATATTTGCCTTAGTGCACAAGTAATATTGTCTGCCTACAAATTACAAGTCTCCAAAGTGTAGTTTTTCTTGCCCTGGACACTGCCATTGCATTTTATTCTAACTGCTTTTTATTATATCTTAAACTCTTCTAATGAGTTGTTCCTGAGCTGTGTGTATGCCTGAAGCAAAGACAGCTTCTTAGAAAGTGTTTTTTACTTGTTACACACAATGGGCTTGATTCACTAAGACAAATAGCATGCCTTATCCGAGTTAACACACCTTATCAAAGTTAGCACACCTTATCAGAGTAGCACAGTATGCCTGCTAATTAGCAATGACGAGAGCTCCACTCATCCTGCCCTGATCCCCTGTGGGTTCATAGAGCTCGCTATGCTACTCTGATAAGGCATGTTAACTCGGATAAGGCATGCTAGTTGTCTTAGTGAATCAAGCCCAATGTATCTACATTGGAATGTAAACAAAGATACTGTTATCTCCAGTTTGGATGAGGAATTGAAGCTGAATAGCAGGACAAAGTGCTTTGTTTAACCATTTCAGTGATGCTCTGCTGAAAAAAAATTCTGGTATGGTAGCTTTCAAGCTGTGAGGAATCTTTTAGAGCAAAGTAGAAATGCTGGCTTTCAGACCACTTTAAGGTGTCGCTCAATGTTGGTTATTTTTAGCAAGTGGCTAAAAGCATTTCCCTTTGTCTTTCATTTCCATAAAAAAATGTTTTTGTTAATCTGAAGAAGCGGGTGGATGCCTGTGAAATGTGTTGTCCAGGATTTAGAATAAAATGATTATAAGCCTTTGGCAGAGTCTTCCCTTCCCTAGTGTATTATACATGATCATGTGCTATTACTGCCTTGATCTTGAATTACCAGCCACCTAACCAGCCCCATATGGCATGATCATGTATTTTGTGCCTTTTGCCTTGTATAACTTTGTCCTATGTTGTATAATAATAATAATAATAATGATAGCATTTTTATAGCGCTTATCTCCCTGGGGACTCAAAGCACTGTGACCTGCATTATGCAGTCTCAAAGGCTCGGGAAAAGAGGCGGGATTTTATCCTTTCCTTAAAGAGACACTGAAGCGAGAAGCGAGAGGGGCGGGGGAGAGGCGGAGATACGCGCTGACAGACGCGCGTGGGGCAGGGCTGCGGCGGTTAGCCCTGCCCCAACCAGGAAGCGCTCCCCCGCATTACGGAGGGGGTTTGGGGGGACAGGGACCACCGTTAAGCCGCGGAATAGCGGCGTTTTAGCAGGGGCACACGTGCCCCTGCTATATATGAGGTCTGAAGCGAGATCTATTCTCGCTTCAGACTCTCTTTAACCACTTTGCATCCAGACCTTGTTTCCCACTTATGGACATATAGCTATTTAATCAGAAATAACTTTATCCCTACTTATGACTAGAGTTGGGCCGAACCTCAGGTTCGCGAACTTCCGCGGAAGGTTCGGTTCGCGTTAAAGTTCGCGAACCGCAATAGACTTCAATGGGGATGCGAACTTTGAAAAAAAAAAATAATTATGCTGGCCACAAAAGTGATGGAAAAGATGTTTCAAGGGGTCTAACACCTGGAGGGGGGCATGGCGGAGTGGGATACATGCCAAAAGTCCCCGGGAAAAATCTGGATTTGACGCAAAGCAGCGTTTTAAGGGCAGAAATCACATTGAATGCTAAATGACAGGCCTAAAGTGCTTTCAAACATCTTGCATGTGTATACATCAATCAGGTAGTGTAATTAAGGTACTGCTTCACACTGACACACCAAACTCACCGTGTAACGCAGCGCAAACAGCTGTTTGTGTAGTGACGGCCGTGCTGGACTGGTGCGCACCATGGCGAGAGTGCAGGTTTTGGTGGCTTTACAGCCCATATGGTCGCCTGGCTGATGTAGCTGAATGACAGAACAGTGACTGTCCAGCTGATCAAATTTGGTCTGACCACAATGAGGCAACGACCTTATTATCGTGGGTGTGCCCCCCGAGACACTCATCTAGGCGCCGGTCATTGCTTCATTGTGATACGCAAGCCCCTTCACCACGGCAAGGTAATGATCACGAAGGGGAATGGGCGCATGTACATGCCTTTTCTTTTGTTGTTGCAGCTGCCCGCAGTGCAGCCAGAAAAATTAGGCAGTCATGTACACGCACCAGAAAAATTATTACAGCGGCCGCTGCTAGCAGCGGCCTAAAAAATTCAGCAATCCGCCTGGAGTCCCGGACCCTGTTGGTGGTGGCGGAGAAGGTAGTCAAGCGGCCTGCAGGCAGACATGCTGTGTGGAGGGACTGGGAGCGACTTAGTCTTCTTGGGGCAGGCCAGGCAGCCAGTCACACGGCGTGCAGGCAGAGATGCTGTGTGTGCGGGGACTGACTTAGTCTTGGGGCGGGCAGCAGCCCTCCGGGATCCATGCCTCATTCATTTTGATAAAGGTGAGGTACTTAACACTTTTGTGACTTAGGCGACTTCTCTTCTCTGTGACAATGCCTCCAGCTGCGCTGAAGGTCCTTTCTGACAGGACGCTTGCGGCAGGGCAGGAGAGAAGTTGGATGGCAAATTGGGACAGTTCTGGCCACAGGTCAAGCCTGCGCACCCAGTAGTTCAAGGGTTCCTCATCGCTGTTCACAGCAGTGTCTACATCCACACTTAAGGCCAGGTAGTCGGCTACCTGCCGTTCCAGGCGTTGGTGGAGGGTGGATCCGGAAGGGCTACGGCGAGGCGTTGGACTAAAGAACGTCCGCATGTCCGACATCACCATGAGATCGCTGGAGCGTCCTGTCTTTGACTGCGTGGACACGGGAGGAGGATTAGTGGCAGTGGTACCTTGCTGGCGTTGTGCCGTCACATCACCCTTAAAGGCATTGTAAAGCATAGTTGACAGCTGGTTCTGCATGTGCTGCATCCTTTCCACCTTCCGGTGAGTTGGTAACAGGTCCGCCACTTTGCGCCTGTACCGAGGGTCTAGTAGTGTGGCCACCCAGTACAGCTCATTCCCCTTGAGGTTTTTTATACGGGGGTCCCTCAACAGGCAGGACAGCATAAAAGACGACATCTGCACAAAGTCGGATCCAGTAACCTCCATCTCCTCTTGCTCTTCCTCAGTGACGTCAGGTAAGTCAACCTCCTCCCCCCAGCCGCGAACAATACCACGGGAAGGTTGAGCAGCACAAGCCCCTTGCGATGCCTGCTGAGGTTGTTCTCCTGCCGCTGTCCCCTCCTCCTCCTCCTCCCCCAAAGAAACACCTTGCTCATCATCCTCTGAGTCTGACTCGTCTTCTGCACACGACTTCTCTTCTTCCTCCTCCTCCCCCCTCTGTGCTGCCGCAGGTGTTGAGGAAACAGCTGGGTCTGATGAAAATTGGTCCCATGCCTGTTCCTGCCGTAACGGTTCCTGGTCACGCTCATTCACAGCTTCATCCGCCACTCTACGCACAGCACGCTCCAAGAAGTAAGCGTAGGAAATTAAGTCGCTGATGGTGCCCTCACTGCGGCTCACCAGGTTGGTCACCTCCTCAAACGGCCGCATGAGCCTGCATGCATTTTCCATCAGTGTCCAGTTGTCGGGCCAGAACATCCCCATCTTCCCAGACTGTTTCATTGTACTGTAGTTGTAGAGGTAGTGGGTCACTGCTTTCTTCTGTTCTAGCAGGCGGGAGAACATGAGCAGGGTCGAGTTCCAGCGAGTCGGGCTATCGCAAATGAGGCGTCTCACCGGCATGTTGTTTTTGCGCTGAATTTCCGCAAAGCGTGCCATGGCTGTGTAAGACCGCCTCAAATGCCCACAGAACTTCCTGGCCTGCTTCAGGACATTCGCTAAGCCAGGGTACTTTGCCACAAATCTTTGAACCACTAGATTCATGACATGTGCCATGCAGGGTATGTGTGTCAGCTTCCCCATATGCAAAGCGGCAAGCAGATTGCTGCCGTTGTCGCACACCACGTTGCCTATCTCCAGGTGGTGCGGGGTCAGCCACTCATCCACCTGTTTCTTAAGAGCAGCCAGGAGAGCTGCTCCAGTGTGACTCTCCGCTTTGAGACAAGACATGTCTAAGATGGCGTGACAGCGTCGTACCTGGCATGCAGCATAGGCCCTGCGGAGCTGGGGCTGTGTAGCTGGAGAGGAGAACTGCCACTCAGCCAAGGAGGAGGAGGACAGCGAAGAGCATGTAGCAGGAGGAGAGGAGGTGGCAGGAGGCCTGCCTGCAAGCCGTGGAGGTGTCACAATTTGGTCCGCTGCGCCCTGCTTGCCATCGTTCACCACCAGGTTCACCCAATGGGCTGTGTAGGTAATGTAGCGGCCCTGCCCGTGCTTGGCAGACCAGGCATCCGTGGTCAGGTGTACCCTTGACCCAACGCTCTTCGCAAGAGATGACACCACTTGCCTCTCAACTTCACGGTGCAGTTGGGGTATGGCCTTTCTCGAAAAATAAGTACGGCCTGGCATCTTCCACTGCGGTGTTCCGATGGCCACAAATTTACGGAAGGCCTCAGAGTCCACCAGCCGGTATGGTAACAGCTGCCGAGCTAACAGTTCCGCCACGCCAGCTGTCAGACGCCGGGCAAGGGGGTGACTGGCCGAAATTGGCTTCTTCCGCTCAAACATTTCCTTCACGGACACCTGACTGCTGCTGTGGGCAGAGGAGCAGGAACCGCTCAAGGGCAGAGGCGGAGTGGAGGAGGGTGCCTGTGAAGGTGGAAGGGAGAAAGCGGCAGAAGCAGATAATGCACCTGATGGAGGAGGAAGAGGAGAAGGAGGGTGGCTTTGCTTTTGTGTGCTGCTGCTGCTTTTGCTCAGGTGGCCATCCCATTGCTGTTTGTGCCTTTTCTCCAGGTGCCTTCGTAAGGCACTTGTCCCTACGTGAGTGTTGGCCTTTCCACGGCTCAATTTTTGTTGGCAGAGCGAACAGATGGCTTTGGTCCGATCTGAGGCACACACATTAAAAAATGTCCACACCGCTGAGCCACCCTGGGATGTGGGCACTATGGGGACCTCAGCAGCTGATGCTGAAGGGCAAGTTGGCTGGCTGTACATAGGTGGCGATACATGGTGCCGGACTCTGCCACCAGCTGTTTCTGACGAAGAGCTGCCCCAGCTTCTTTCAGCAACTTCTCTCCTCCTACTACTCTCTGACTCCCCCTCTGAACTGTCCCCCTCTTCATCTCCTCTATTGGGAACATACAGAGGATCCCTATTACCGTCATCATCGTAGTCATCCTGCCCAGCTTCGCTTGCCTCAGACAAATCCAAACTTGCACCATCAGTAGGTCCTTCATCCTCCTGACACGTTACATCCATATTGTTGCCGCGTAACTCAGACATATTAGCTGGTGAAAATTCATCTAGCTGTAACAACAATGGCTGTGCATCAGTGATTTCAACACTAAATAATTCTTGCGAAGTGTCAAATGCAGCGGAAGTGGTGCTAGTAGTAGCGCTGGTGGCTGAGCAAGATGAGGTGTTCTGTGTCGGTAAATACTCAACCACGTCCTGACAATCTTGGGAGGTGATGGGACGTGCCTTCTTCCGAGCACTGTACTGTGGGCCAGGTCCACACGAAATTACATTTACACGACCTCGCGCAGACCTGCCGGGTGGCCTTCCTCTGGCTCTGGCACTACCTCTTCCTCTACCTGTTTTGTCCATATCGGGTATGCACGGAGTGGTATATCACACTGCGTGCACTCACGTAGGTAGGTGGGTTCACTTAACTGCACAGGTATGCGCACTGATGCGGTGGGTTCACTAAACAGAACAGGTATACAGTGGCGGGTTCACAGAACAGGTATGCAGTGGCAGGTTCACTGAACACAACAGGTATGCAGTGGCGGGTTCACTGAACAGGTATACAGTGGCGGGTCCACTGAACAGAACAGGTATGCAGTGGCGGGTTCACTAAACAGAACAGGTATACAGTGGCGGGTTCACTAAACAGAACAGGTATACAGTGGCGGGTTCACAGAACAGGTATGCAGTGGCAGGTTCACTGAACACAACAGGTATGCAGTGGCGGGTTCACTGAACAGGTATACAGTGGCGGGTCCACTGAACAGAACAGGTATGCAGTGGCGGGTTCACTAAACAGAACAGGTATACAGTGGCGGGTTCACTAAACAGAACAGGTATACAGTGGCGGGTTCACAGAACAGGTATGCAGTGGCAGGTTCACTGAACACAACAGGTATGCAGTGGCGGGTTCACTGAACAGGTATACAGTGGCGGGTCCACTGAACAGAACAGGTATGCAGTGGCGGGTTCACTAAACAGAACAGGTATACAGTGGCGGGTTCACTAAACAGAACAGGTATACAGTGGTGGGTTCACAGAACAGGTATGCAGTGGCAGGTTCACTGAACACAACAGGTATGCAGTGGCGGGTTCACTGAACAGGTATACAGTGGCGGGTCCACTGAACAGAACAGGTATGCAGTGGCGGGTTCACTAAACAGAACAGGTATACAGTGGCGGGTTCACTAAACAGAACAGGTATACAGTGGCGGGTTCACAGAACAGGTATGCAGTGGCAGGTTCACTGAACACAACAGGTATGCAGTGGCGGGTTCACTGAACAGGTATACAGTGGCGGGTCCACTGAACAGAACAGGTATGCAGTGGCGGGTTCACTAAACAGAACAGGTATACAGTGGCGGGTTCACTAAACAGAACAGGTATACAGTGGCGGGTTCACAGAACAGGTATGCAGTGGCAGGTTCACTGAACACAACAGGTATGCAGTGGCGGGTTCACTGAACAGGTATACAGTGGCGGGTCCACTGAACAGAACAGGTATGCAGTGGCGGGTTCACTAAACAGAACAGGTATACAGTGGCGGGTTCACTAAACAGAACAGGTATACAGTGGCGGGTTCACAGAACAGGTATGCAGTGGCAGGTTCACTGAACACAACAGGTATGCAGTGGCGGGTTCACTGAACAGGTATACAGTGGCGGGTCCACTGAACAGAACAGGTATGCAGTGGCGGGTTCACTAAACAGAACAGGTATACAGTGGTGGGTTCATTAAACAGAACAGGTATACAGTGGCGGGTTCACAGAACAGGTATGCAGTGGCAGGTTCACTGAACACAACAGGTATGCAGTGGCGGGTTCACTGAACAGGTATACAGTGGCGGGTCCACTGAACAGAACAGGTATGCAGTGGCGGGTTCACTAAACAGAACAGGTATGCAGTGGCGGGTTCACTGAACAGGTATACAGTGGCGGGTCCACTGAACAGAACAGGTATACAGTGGCGGGTTCACAGAACAGGTATGCTGTGGCAGGTTCACTGAACACAACAGGTATGCAGTGGCGGGTTCACTGAACAGGTATACAGTGGCGGGTCCACTGAACAGAACAGGTATGCAGTGGCGGGTTCACTAAACAGAACAGGTATACAGTGGCGGGTTCACTAAACAGAACAGGTATACAGTGGTGGGTTCACTAAACAGAACAGGTATACAGTGGCGGGTTCACAGAACAGGTATGCAGTGGCAGGTTCACTGAACACAACAGGTATGCAGTGGCGGGTTCACTGAACAGGTATACAGTGGTGGGTCCACTGAACAGAACAGGTATGCAGTGGCGGGTTCACTAAACAGAACAGGTATACAGTGGCGGGTTCACTAAACAGAACAGGTATGCAGTGGCGGGTTCACTGAACAGGTATACAGTGGCGGGTCCACTGAACAGAACAGGTATGCAGTGGCGGGTTCACTGAACAGGTATGCAGTGGTGGGTTCACAGAACAGGTATGCAGTGGTGGGTTCACAGCACAGGTATGCAGTGGTGGGTTCAATGAACAGGTATACAGTGGCGGGTCCACTGAACAGAACAGGTATGCAGTGGCAGGTTCATTGAACAGGTATGCAGTGGTGGGTTCACAGCACAGGTATGCAGTGGTGGGTTCACAGCACAGGTATGCAGTGGTGGGTTCACAGCACAGGTATGCAGTGGTGGGTTCACAGCACAGGTATGCAGTGGTGGGTTCACAGCACAGGTATGCAGTGGTGGGTTCACAGCACAGGTATGCAGTGGTGGGTTCACAGAACAGGTATGCAGCCAGACAGGAACAAGTTAAGCCTAACTAATCTTTCCCTGAGAGACAGTCTGCAGCAGCTCGCCCTACTCTCACTAATGCAGGCAGCACACGAGTGACCGTAATGGCCGCCGCTGCCTGCCTTATATAAGGGGGGGTGGGGCTCCAGGGGCTAGTGTAGCCTAATTGGCTACACTGGGCCTGCTGACTGTGATGTAGAGGGTCAAAGTTGACCCTCCATGTGCATTATGGGGCGAACCGAACTTCCGCAAAGGTTCGCCTGCGGGACGCGAACGCGAACCACTGAAGTTCGCGTGGAACCGTTCGCAGGCGAACCGTTCGGCCCAACTCTACTTATGACACAGAAATGAAATATATATTGTTTTTTTCAAGACAAACTAGGCTTTCATTATATGCCATTTTTTTTCCCTCAAACAATTTTGTTTTCTATGAATTTTAATGGGAAAACAAAGAAAAAAAATAGAAAAAAAACATGTATTTCTCAGTTTTACCAATTCCAGTTTAAAAATAAAAAGTTCTACTGTAGATAAAAAAACACACATTTTGTTTGGCTATTCTTACTGCTTATCACAAAACTTAGATTATGCTCCTGTCACAATTTATGGTAAAGATATTTGATTCTGAGATAATGCTACATAGTGTATTTTTTTCACTATGAAATGAGAAAATAAAAGTATTTTTAATAGTAAAAATCAATCTCATTAGCTCAGGAAACTTATATTCCCATCCACCAATTAGTGCTGCATCAGATAGTGCCAGAAATGTGGACAGGAGCAAGCCCAATCCTGCACAGCACTGCTTCTGTACAGGTCAGTAGATCTGGCTTAGATGAAGTCCCAGAGGACGTATATCTACTGACCTGTGGCTTAGATGAAGTCCCAGAGCACGTATATCTACTGACCTGTGGCTTAGATGAAGTCCCAGAGGACGTATATCTACTGACCTGTGGACGAAGTGGTTAAAGCTGTCCAGAAATGGAGAGTCTTGCACTGATTGTGGAAGTGAGTTCCATAGAGTAGGGGCTGCATTGGAAAAGGCCCAAACGGGTCTGCAGATTGCTCCCACCTGCGCAGTAGAGAAGACCTGGATTGGGCTCAGCTATTTCCACCAGGGCCCGAGTGGAGAGCCGCTACTACGCATGCACACACCTTGACAATCTCCAATGAGGAGATCTTCGGGGGGTCCCAGTGCTGGATCACATTGCTGAGGAGGAAGGGGAAGCCTCTTTAGGATTCAGAGGCTTCTCCCTCCCAAGGTAAGTAAGTAAGCTTTTATAGACTAAAACCACAACACAATCATGCCACCAGAAAGCCTGCAACAGCCCCTGCACTTGCTCACCTCCCTCCCTGGGATCCAGTGCTGCAGTTTTCCCTCCGTCCTCTGGGTGGCACTGTAACCTTGTAGTGCGATTGCCATCTGTCATCATGATGACAGGAAGTGATCTCACCAGGGGGATGCAGAGCCTCGGAGAAAAGGAAGAAGAATGGCTGCCAGCAACTGGATCCGCGTGGAGGTGAGTGAACATGCCCACGGCGGTCACTACGAGTCTAGCTCAGGTTTAACGCTCTGAACTGTGGATTTACAACCCCGAGCCTGAGTTGGGGTTACCACCAGGGAGGTTAACTATCCTGATCTTTGTTTGCAAAGTGTCATCTCTATCCCTTATTATCTTGTCCAAATTCACCATAGCTTTCCTTCCAAGCGACAAGAGTCACTTAATCTCATGGCTGCAGTCACCATTTGCAAATATCTTCGATCCCAGGAAGATGAAATCTGTTACGCTGTAGTTCTCTTGATGTTAAACAGTAGACTAGCTTTGGCACTTTCTTGTTTGACATTCATGATTAAGTTCTTCAATTCTTCCTCAGTTTCAGCCAACAGTTTATATGCCTGCCAGCTATTTTAATTCCAGCATGTGACTAATCCAAACCAACTTTTTGCATTTCATATTCGGCATATAAATTAAATAATTTGGAGACATTATGCAACCTTGTCACATGCTTTATGGACTCTTATAACGCTGTTTAAATTGAACCTAAATCCAAGAACTGGACTTTGCAGGAGCCATCAACACCCAGCCGTGCCAGCTGTTACACAATCATATTTTTGGAAAAAAAGTGGGGTGAAAAGGTCAGTGCATCTTATGGTCTGACTACAGGGAGTCCGCAACTGTCAAAAAGCCACCCATATGAATGGTTCTGTGCTGCCCCAGCCCCTTTAGGCTTGCAGAGTATAGAGCGCAGTGGAAGCAGTAGCGTGTCTCACCTGCTCTGTGCGCGCCTGCAGCAATCAACGATGTCCGCTCTGCCTCATGGCTTCCCCTAGTGCCTGTTGCATGTAATGACATGCTAGGGAGCTAGGGAAACAGTGAGGTAGAGAGGAGCTCGCTCATCGCGTGGAGGTGCCCACAGAGCTGGTGAAACACACTGCTGCGTCTGCTGCGCTGTATACTCTGCTAAAGTAACGGGGCTGGGAGAGCACAGGAGGGGAGGGTGACAAAGAGGCACCAGGGGGCCACAAGCAATGCAGAGGGACATAACAAGGCACAGGGGGTACAAGAGGGACAAGGGGGGCAAAATGAGGCAGAAGGGGGGACACAAGAGGTACAAGGAAGACATAATAATTGTGGGAGTAGCTCTGAAAGACGCCTTTGCACCATGGATGCACCAGGTTTAGTATATTTTATTTCCCTAATTTTAGTCCTCTAAACCTAGGTCCGTCTTATGGTCAGGAGTGTCTTATGGTCCGCAAAATACGTAGTGGCCAGTTGCTTGGACAAGGAGGAATCATGGTATTGAGCTTTTATTCAGGGTCAGACATCAACACCAAGACAGCTATAATAACCTTTGCCTTCTCTTTACCCCTCCTCCTTCCCCAAACTGTCCAACATTAAAACAAAAATCTTTAAATCAGAACTTTATGCCTTTAATAAAGTCTAAAACTAACAAATATCTTTTAAGCTGAAGTTGAACTTCAGTTTTCTGTATCAGAACTTTTTGCCTTTAATAAAGTTTGCTGCTATCCAGTAAAACAAAGCTTTATGTAATGGCAGGAAAATGCGTAGGCGTCTCCTCCTCTATGTCAGTACGAAAGCTGCGGCCAGCCTCAGCATGGCGTTATCTTGTCCGCTGCGTCTGTTTACCATGATGAACTCAATCCGTGCCAGAACTTTTCTGGCCGCTCCCGCAAGCCCCTCCCTACTAGGTCTCATGCCCGAAACGCCTAAACTCGCTGTAAGAACCCTCTCCAAACCAGGCCTGGTCCACCGTAATTGAGAGGCACCAGCGTGGAGCATGAAAACATTTGCTTGTCGGAATTCCCTTCTGGCCGTGTTCTGTGATTTTATGACATACCGAAAATCCCCAGAAATGTACAGCGTAATCGGTACAAACTGGGAGTCATGCATGCGTAAGTTATCCACCATCTGCCTTATCAGCTCAAACTAATACCAGGAACCCAACCAACCGAAAGGAAACCCTCCTCCTTCCAAGATCTCCCTATGAAGGGTGATCCAACAGATCACGTAGTTCTTTACTGACATTTTACCCATCCACTGGGTCTAAAGGAGACTCCTGAGTCCTATGTTTTTTGTTTGTTTTTAATGGATACTTCATTTAAAAAAAAAAAAAACTTTGTAAATGTTTATAAGTCTTCGAAGGGAACCTGAAGTCAGAGTTATGGAAGCTGCCATATTTATATCATTTTTAAGTGGAACTGAACTCAGAACTTTCTCTCTGTTTTAAAAGCTACACAACAGCAAAATAACCTTTACAGAAAAACATTTCTTTGTTACAGCTGATACAAATCCTGCAATAAAATCTGCAGTGTGTCTACTTTCTGCTTTCATGGAAGCAGGCATATTGTTAACATCCTGTGTTTACAAATTAGCAGCTCTGCCACGATTGGCGTCAGGTCCTGGAGCTGCAGTTTCCCAGGGAACGGCTGCACACATGCGGGATCGTTCCCTGCCAGTTCACGATCGCGGCTAGCAGGCTGTTTGTAAATGAAAGGGGAAAGAAATCCCCTTTGTTTACATCGGTACAGCGCTGCGGTCTCCGGCAGCGCTGTATGAGATCTGCGATCCCCGGCCTCTGATTGGCTCGGGATCGCCGTGCTCTCATAGGCTGATGCCTATGAGAGGCGGAGAACAGGAAGGATCGCAGTCGTGTTCAATGCTGTAGGTGGAGGGGAGGGAGGAAGGGGAGGGAGGAGGGAGGGAGGGAAAAGGAGGAGGGAGGGAGGAGGGAAGGGGAGGAGGGAGGGAGAAACAGCCTCATACAGGCTGAGAAAAAAAAAACTGCCACAGTGATCGGACACCTCCGGGACAAAACAAGGAGGTGAGTCCGATTGCTGGGCTCCATATCTGGGTTGTGTGCAGGACGCTGAAAAAACTGCACAGCCCAGCTTAGCTAAAAAGAGCCTGGTGGTTAGGGGGGTTAAGCCTGGGGACCTTAAGTGGTTAAAGACCATGCCTCCTGCAAAATAAATACAGGTGTTCCTCGAGATCAAAAAATTGTTTGCAGGGTTCCTCCAGGGTACAAAGGTTGAGAAAGGCTGGGATAAACCCTCTACATCACAGGTGTGGAACTCCAGGCCTGGAGGGCCAGATCCATGCCAGTGTTTAGGATGGACTGAGAAAGAAAGGAATGTGTTGTACCTGATGGACCACACCTTTCCTGATTCAGAACCATCAATTAATTTGAGCTGTGTCAAAAATGTGTGAGGACCTCGGCCCTCGAAGGACCGGTTTGACATCCCAATTCTAAATACATACAGGGTGCATTTCTCTGTTTTCCTTCTGGCCTGTGCAAGAGTTCAGGTACATAGGGTACTTTACACTCTGCATATAAGGTATGAGTATTTATTATAGTCAGTGATGGTCGTAGTCAGCCAACTTCGCTACGCTGGAACTACGCGTAGTTTTACGCAATTACGCTTTGCCAACCTACGGCTTCAAAATCAAATATTTGCTTCGTATGCATTTCGTAGACTACGCGTTAAAATACTCAATTACGCGTAGTGCATAACGTAGTACATGCGGACGCTTATGCCATTATGCATAAAAATGTACGCATGAATTCCTCTGCATATGCTTGTACTAATAACTCTTCTATGCATACATTCCCCTTTCCAATGCGTAATTTTGTATGCATACAATCGTACGCGGACAAATAGACGCGAATAACGCATTCGTAGTTTACTTCGCAATACACATGAGAACTACGCGTAGGGGCGTAAACTACGCATAACGGTACTTCGCTATGCGTAAAATCGTAAGCATAGTTTTGAGACTTCGCCTACGAACTACGATGCGTAGATGCGAACTACGATGCGTAAATTCGCACTGGCGTAGTCTCTGCTCATCCCTGATTATAGTGATCACTGCGGATCAACTGTTTCACTGCCTGTTTTTATATAGTGGGTGTTGGAAGTGCCATTATATTTATATGGAGCCCACTTGCTCACTGCATATTTGCATTTTTGCAGATTGCGCCTATACATTCCTTATGGTCCATAGTTGGTAAAACAAAAAATGTCCTTCTTTTACTGGCCGTTATATCCTGACATGCGCATAGATCTTTAATGGTATGTATCTGACTCATATGGTCTACATTGTATGTTTTTTTAACAGATGTTTGTATACAGTATGCCTCGGAGGAAGCGGCTTTTAGCCATGAAACATGTGTCAGGCAGTCTTTTATGTGATTTGGAAGGCTGAAATTGTCCCCATACGATTTGTCCGCAACTCCGAAGATATTTTGATTGAAGAATAAAACCCTAAGTTTCTCGTTTGGTGGAAATTGCTTGTTGCTGTACTGGGGTAGAGCAGAACTATCCATTATTGTGTCTATAGTGCAAATATTATTACTGTTTGCTTCAAACTTGGCCCACGGGCCAGTTTGACGCGTGCTTTAAGCCTTTTTGGCAAAAGCTTGCCAAATAGATTTCTTCTGCCTGCGTTCCCAGCCATGGACGAGTACTTCCAGACTGGACACAAGTAAGGTCCATGGATGCCCCGTAGTACAAAGAGCTTAGCTATGGCACAAAAACACTACAGACACACAGATGTTACTCCAGATGCCAGTTAGTTAGAGCCAGAAGCAGGACCAGAAGATGAAGAGGGACCCTACAATTCATGGGGCCTGCCAGCGAAATGTTGAAGCCCCCCCAATGTTCTCACCCCTTCCCTTGCCTCCCATTGGTGCCCTTCATGGCCTTGGGGCCCATCTCACAACTTCACAAGTATCATAAAACAAGTGTGGCTATTGTGGTCTTCACACCTATAACAAGTGTAGCCAAAAAAACACCTGATCTGAAGTACAGTCCTCTGTATAACTGGAAGGGAAGGGTAGAAGTTGGGGGCCCCCCACAGCTCTGGCCCCCCTGCAATCGCAGGTGCTCTACGCCAATCCAGGAAGCCTCTACAACATACAGGGGCTTCCAACTACTGAGGTGCAGGTCCAGCGCTATCACAAGGGCAAAGGGGGCAATTTCCCCAGGGCTCCAGCATCCATTAGGCCCCCGAGTGTGACAGTGGTGGCAGGAACACACTCACCTCCTCCGAGTTCCAGGTGTTGCTGGTCCATTTGTCTTCTCTTAAGTGTTGTTGCTCTGCACTTCCTGCTTCTCTATTTGGGCTCTAGTGCCTCTTGTGAGGAACAGGAAGTGCAGAGCAGTAAGACTACAGAGAAGACAGACGGCACCTGGAACTCGGAGGAGGTGACTATCTGCCTGTTACAACTGCCTCCGTAATGCTGCAGGGGGAGGTAAGGGGGGTCATTAGGTGTATGTAATGGATTGCGGAGACACCGCTGCGCGGCCTGGCAGCGGGGCGGCTGTCTCCGCGTTCAGACCGGCGGTTTCCGCACAGCAGCATGCGTCTGGTTTGTCTGAGCCTAGTAGTGCACACAGATGGAGAGCTACGCTAGGAGGCAGGACATTTATGCCAGTAGGAGGGGGGTCAGCTGATCAGGACGACCAGCTGATCCCAGCGCAGTGGGTGATTGGCTGAGTGGTGCTGGGCGGCGCTGAGGAGCGCTGCACTATATATACATCTTGCCTGTCAGTTGCTGGTTGTCTGCCGTTGCGAATACTTACGAGTGAGCACTTAGACCAGTCAGATCCCACAGTGTGTTAGAACTAGGAGGACCTGGGAATTCACACTTAGCCAGATTATGCTTGTGTTATATATTAGACCGGTTCCAGGGTGTTGTGACCAAGGACCTCACACCCAAGCTTAGGGATACTGTGTCATTCCTGTGTTATACTTTAGACCAGTTCCAGGGTGTTGTGACCAAGGACCTCACACCCAAGCTTAGTGATACTGTGTCATTGCTGTATTATGCTCTAGACTAGTTCCCGGGTGTCGAGACCAAGGACCTCACGCCCCAGGCTAGGACTTTGTTATATTTATATGTTATGACTATTTGCTCTGTCGACCTTTCTCTTGCTTTCTGATTCGGTACCTCTGCATATCTGCCTACCTGTTGCCAGACCCTGCCTGTACCCGGTTACCGAATCAGTCTTCTGTCTCTGTACCTCATCTGCTTGTGTTTTGCCAACCTGGCCTGCCCGACCTCCCAGGCTGTCCCTCTCCCTGAGTGCTCAGTCTATCTGTACTAGCAGTGACACCATTCCACCAGGTGTCAGCTGCAACCAGGACTCCCGCTCCTCAGAGAGTCCAGCCTGTTAGCAGCCAGTGGCCTCTTCCTCTGGAGTCCCCTGGCTGCAGTACAGTCTACCATCTGATTATTATTATCCCTGGTTTTCAGGTCCTCACTATCAAGGAGATAGTTTCTGCACTGCCCAGGGCCACCTGCCCCTCAGGTGGTTCTTGGCCGAGCTGCTTATATCTCCCGCTTCTCGGGAGATAGCCTTCAGTTCATCAAACACTTTTACTTATTAGGTGTCCAGAGTAGTGTTGGGCGAACAGTGTTCGCCACTGTTCGGGTTCTGCTGAACATCACCCTGTTCGGGTGATGTTCGAGTTCGGCCGAACACCTAATGGTGTTCGGCCAAACTGTTCGGGTTCGCCCGAACTGCTCAATGGCCGGCCGAACAGGGCCCCTGTTCGGCCGAACAGGGACCTGTTCGGCCGAATATGGCCCCCCTATGGGGTCGCAGGCATAAGGGGGGAGCATGCCCCGATCGTGGGGAGGGTCGGAAATTCCCCCCACCCCCTCCGCTAGCGCTCCCCCCTCTGCCCGCTTCCCCATAAAAAAAGTTTAATGCAAGTTAAATAGTACCGGTGGCTGGCAGTGGAGTGAGGAGGAGGAGTCCAAGTAGGAGAGTGACGCGTTGAGGCCGGGCAGCGGGCGGTTCAGCGGTAGTACCCTTGTGGTACTTCCGCCCTTTCTCTGACCTCACGTCCTCTACGTGATGACGCATACGAGGGTACGCGTGACGCGTACCCTCGTATGCAGAGGGCATGAGGTCAGAGAAAGGGCGGAAGTACCACAAGGGTACTACCGCTGAACCGCCCGCTGCCCGGCCTTAACGCGTCACTCTCCTACTCGGACTCCTCCTCCTCACTCCACTGCCAGCCACCGGTACTATTTAACTTGCATTAAACTTTTTTTATGGGGAAGCGGGCAGAGGAGGGAGTGCTAGCGGAGGGGGTGGGGGGAATTTCCGACCCCCCCCCGTGATCGGGGCATGCTCCCCCCTTATGCCTGCGACCCCATAGGGCCCCCAAAATGGGCATGTTCGGGGGTCCCATTGACTTCCATTAAGTTCGGGGTTCGGGCCGAACATGCCGAACATCTGGCCCATGTTCGGCCTGTTCGGCCCGAACCCGAACATCCAGGTGTTCGCCCAACACTAGTCCAGAGGTTAGGCATACTTGTATTATTGGTGATTCTGCAGATCATCCATAATCAAGTATACATCTGTATTATTGATGATTCTGCAGATCATCAATAATCAGATTCTCTCTGTGTGCTGACACCAATCGTTACAGAACAGCAGACCTGAAAAACAAAATGGACGCACTCAACAGCCATCTTGGTGCACTCACCACCTCGGTGGAGAATTTCATCAGGGTGCTGGACGGTCATTAGACCCAGATCACTGCATTGTCTGGGTCCATACAGGTCCTTCAGACGGCTGTAAATGCAGTGCGATCTATACCTGAAAGGTTTTCTGGTCATAGATCTGACTTTCAGAACTTTAAAAATCGAGTAATGTCGTATTTTGAACTAAGACCCAATTTATCAGGAACTGAGGCACAGAGAATTACATTTATTAAGACCCTTTTGACAGGGGATTCTCAAACTTGGGCATATAGCTTTCAGGTAGGGCATGAGACTTTAACGTCAGTTGAGGAATTTTTTAAGGCCATGGCCATAATTTATGATGATCCAGACATTGCCTCCACTGCTGAGCGGAAGCTTAAGACCTTGCGTCAAGGCAAGGATCCAGTAGAAGTCTGCGCAGCTGAATTCAGGAAGTGGTCTGTGTCAGCTAGGTGGGGGACATTTGCATTGTTAGACTGCTTTTTATCAGGGTTGTCAGACGCAGTCTCTGATTTGATGTTGGGACACCCTGAACCAAAATCTATTGATGAGGCAATCGATTTAGCAGTACGGGTTGATCGCCGTTTACGGTATCAGAAACAAAGAACACTGTAAGGTATGTCTCCTATGCCTCTCCTCCACCCGTCTCACCTCCGCCAGAGCCAATGCAAATAATTGGACAGTCCAAATTGACACAAGTGGAAAAGAATCGCAGGAAAACAGAACAGCTCTGTTCATACTGTGCAGAGGAGGGTCATAAGGTACAGAATTGTCCCAAGAAGTCGGGAAATGCTGCCGCCTAGGTGTAGTCAGAGGTAATACCCTAGGCGCGCAGTTATTACCTCTAAACAATAATCGTTTGCTCCTTCCCTGTTCTGTCACATGGGAAGGCCAGACTGTTACCACTGAAGCTTTCATAGACTCTGGTTCAGCGGCTAACTTTATAGATTACGAGTTTGCAAAAAATTTGGGGATTCCTATACTCCCATTAGACCAACAGGTTTTGGTCACTGCAGTAGATGACTCTCCTCTGCAAAGTAGACATCCCCTGTCTCGAACACTGAATTTGAGGTTCAGCGTTGGGGTGCTACATAAGGAGAATCTACAGTTTCTGGTCCTGCGTATGGCAACCTCCACCGTCATTCTTGGCATGCCATGGTTACAACTTCACTCTCCTCAGATAGATTGGGTTTCAGGTCAGCTAACGAGCTGGTCTACCCATTGTTATCATCACTGTTTAGCGAAAATAACCGTGGGTAACCCCAAGATTCAGATTAAAGGTGTGCCAAAACAATACGCAGAATTTGCTGACGTATTCTGTCCCAAATCAGCAGATAAACTTCCCCCCCCCCGTACCTTCGACTGTCACATCAATTTACGATCTGGTTGTATGCCTCCCAGGGGTCACCTCTATAATCTGTCTTTGCCTAAGAAACTGGCTATGCAGGAATACATCAGAGAAAACTTGGCTAAGGGGTTCATCCATCCCTCTCGTTCACCAGCAGGGGCAGGATTCTCTTTTGTAAAAAAAAAGATGGAGGCCTTCGTCCTTGCATTGATTATCGAGGCTTAAACAAGATCACAGTGACAAATCGTTATCCTTTACCCTTGATTGACGATTTATTTACTCAGGTTACCAACGCCAAGATTTTCTCGAAGCTAGATCTGAGAGGTGCATACAACCTAGTTCGTATTAGGGATGGTGACGAATGGAAGACGGCCTTTAACACGCCCGACGGGCACTACGAGTATCTGGTGATGCCCTTCGGGTTGTGCAACGCTCCGGCCGTCTTCCAGGAGTTGATTAATGAGGTATTCAGGGAGGTGTTGGGGAAGTTCGTCTTAGTCTATCTGGACGATATACTGATCTTCTCATCCAATCTCTCAGAACATCGCAAGCATGTTAAGTTTGTTCTAGAGAAGTTAAGACAGAATCTGCTTTATGCTAAACTGGAGAAATGCCTCTTCGAAGTAACTTCTGTTGCCTTCTTGGGGTACATTATCTCTACGTCTGGCCTCTCTATGGATCCAGGGAAGGTTTCTGCTGTCCTGGAGTGGCCTCAGCCTGTAGGACTGAAGGCACTCCAGAGGTTTCTGGGCTTTGCCAACTACTACAGGAGGTTTATAAAGGGGTACTCTACAGTAGTCTTGCCCCTCACCAGTCTTACCAAGAAAGGGGCTGATACTCACCACTGGTCAGCAGAGGCACATGCTGCTTTTTCTACACTGAAAAAACTGTTCTGTTCCGCACCTATATTAAGACATGTTGATGTCACCTTTCCCTTTATCGTGGAGGTTGATGCTTCAGAGGTGGGGGTGAGAGCTGTATTGTCTCAGAGATCAGGCTTGCAGGGCAAACTCCACCCATGTGCCTATTTCTCTCGTAGGTTTTCACCCGCAGAGAAAAACTACGACATAGGCAGCCGGGAGTTTTTAGCCATCAAATTAGCTTTTGAGGAATGGCGACATTGGCTAGAAGGTGCAGAACATACTATCACAGTTTATACAGATCATAAGAATCTGGAGTACATAGAGGGCGCCAAGAGACTTAGCCCCCGTCAGGCCCGGTGGTCCCTGTTCTTTGCAAGATTCAGATTTGTAATTACGTATACCCCTGGTAGTAAAAACATCAAGGCTGACGCCTTGTCCAGGTGTTTCGAGCCCGAGACAGTACAGCCCTCAGCTCCTGAGACCATTCTACCTCAGCAGGTAGTTTTGGCATCCACTGAGACCTGGAAGGATTGGACAGTCACTCTGAGTCCTTACCAACAGGATGTTCCAGAGAGGAAGCCTGATGGGGTCATGTTTGTGCCACTACCTTTCCGTCTACAACTCTTGCAACTGTTTCATTTCCACAAGAATGCTGGTCATCCCGGGGCCACCAGAACTCAGGATTTACTGGCCAGATGTGCTTGGTGGCCTACATTGGCAACAGATTGTAAGGAGTTTGTAAGAGAGTGTGCAGTGTGTGCTAAGAGTAAACCTTCTTGTCAGGCTCCTGTTGGTACTTTACAACCCTTGCTAGTCCCAAGTGAACCATGGACCCACTTGTCTATGGATTTTGTGGGAGAACTCCCCAGGCTTGAGGGCAAGACGGTCATTTGGGTGGTAGTGGACAGATTCAGTAAGATGGCTCATTTTGTTCCTTTGAAAGGACTCCCCTCGGCCCAGGAATTGGCTGATCTCTTCATCCAGCACATTTTCCGGCTGCATGGCATTAAGGAAAATGTAGTGTCTGATCGGGGAGTCCAATTTGTTTCTAAGTTTTGGAGAGCCTTTTGCCATCAGCTGGATATGGACCTTGCATTCTCATCAGGCTACCACCCACAGACCAATGGCCAGACCGAGAGAGTTAACCAATCCCTAGAACAATTTCTCAGATGTTATGTTGCGGATGCGCAATCTGATTGGGTACAATTTTTGCCGTTCCCAGAATTTGCGCACAACAACCTGAAAAGCTCCTCTTCAGGATTTTCCCCATTCCAAGTAGTTTCGGGGAGATCACCTAAGTTTGCTCCATTGCCGGTGGCATCTACACCATTCCTGGCCCTGGAGGATTGGCAGAGGGCTTTAAAGGAGATTTGGGGAATGGTTAAGAAGAACCTGGGGAAAGCTTTCCAGACCCAGAAAAGACAGGCAGACAAAAGACGGTCCGTAGAGTGGAAGTTCTCTCCAGGAGATTTGGTGTGGGTATCCACTCGGCATTTGGCCTTGAGGCAACTGTCACCCAAACTGGGTCCTAGATTTATAGGACCATTCCCAGTGTCCAAGAAAATTAATAATGTCACTTATGCGATTGATCTCCCAGCCAGTATGAGAGGTGTGAGATCATTTCATGTGACTCTATTGAAGCCAGCATTGCACGTGGATTCCTCCCCCCCCCCCCCCCCCGCCCCCTGTGTTGGTTGATGACCAACCAGAGTATGAGATTGAAAAGATTCCGGACGCTCGCTTAGTGCAGAATTCCGTACAGTATCTGGTCCACTTGAAAGGATATGGTGTGGAGGAAAGAACTTGGGTGCCTGATTGTCGCATGCATGCGGAGGAATTAAAGAAAGAATTTCATGACTCACATCCTGGGAAGCCTGGTGGGAAGTGTCCGGAGCCCACTCCTCAGGGAGGGGGTACTGTAATGGATTGCGGAGACACCGCCGCGCGGTCTGGCAGTGGGCCGGCTGTCTCCGCGTTCAGACCGGCGGTTTCCGCACAGCAGCATGCGTCTGGTTTGTCTGAGCCTAGTAGTGCACACAGATGGAGAGCTACGCGCGCGCGCGCTAGGAGGCAGGACATTTATGCCAGTAGGAGAGGGATCAGCTGATCAGGACAATCAGCTGATTCCAGCGCAGTGGGTGATTGGCTGAGTGGTGCTGGGCGGCGCTGAGGAGCGCTGCACTATATATACATCTTGCCTGTCAGTTGCTGGTTGTCTGCCGTTGCGAATACTTACGTGTGAGCACTCAGACCAGTCAGATCCCACAGTGTGTTAGAACCAGGAGGACCTGGGAATTCACACTTAGCCAGATTACGCTTGTGTTATATATTAGACCGGTTCCAGGGTGTTGTGACCAAGGACCTCACACCCAAGCTTAGGGATACTGTGTCATTGCTGTGTTATACTTTAGACCAGTTCCAGGGTGTTGTGACCAAGGACCTCACACCCAAGCTTAGGGATACTGTGTCATTGCTGTGTTATACTTTAGACCAGTTCCAGGTTGTTGTGACCAAGGACCTCACACCCAAGCTTAGGGATACTGTGTCATTGCTGTGTTATACTTTAGACCAGTTCCAGGGTGTTGTGACCAAGGACCTCACACCCAAGCTTAGGGATACTGTGTCATTGCTGTATTATGCTCTAGACTAGTTCCCGGGTGTCGAGACCAAGGACCTCACGCCCCAGGCTAGGACTTTGTTATATTTATATGTTATGACTATTTGCTCTGTCGACCTTTCTCTTGCTTTCTGATTCGGTACCTCTGCATATCTGCCTACCTGTTGCCAGACCCTGCCTGTACCCGGTGACCGAATCAGTCTTCTGTCTCTGTATCTCATCTGCTCGTGTGTTGCCGACCTGGCCTGCCCGACCTCCCAGGCTGTCCCTCTCCCTGAGTGCTCAGTCTATCTGTACTAGCAGTGACACCATTCCACCAGGTGCCAGCTGCAACCAGGACTCCTGCTCCTCAGAGAGTCCGGCCTGTTAGCAGCCAGTGGCCTCTTCCTCTGGAGTCCCCTGGCTGCAGTACAGTCTACCATCTGATTATTATTATCCCTGGTTTTCAGGTCCTCACTATCAAGGAGATAGTTTCTGCACTGCCCAGGGCCACCTGCCCCTCAGGTGGTTCTTGGCCGAGCTGCTTATATCTCCCGCTTCTCGGGAGATTGCCTTCAGTTCATCAAACACTTTTACTTATTAGGTGTCCAGAGGTTAGGCATACTTGTATTATTGGTGATTCTGCAGATCATCCATAATCAAGTATACATCTGTATTATTGATGATTCTGCAGATCATCAATAATCAGATTCTCTCTGTGTGTTGACACCAATCATTACAGTGTACCTCTGAATACTATACTAGGGAGTGGGGTTGAGTATCAAGAGGTCCCCCAGGTTACTTTTGTCCCAGAGCCCAACTGTAGCTCGGCCCTGCTGAGGTAAGTATCTAACTCCCTCCCCCCTCCACATTTCAGGTTTGCTTTAATTACATCAGAAAAAAATGCTATGAAACCGCGGCTGTGAACCGCCCCACTCGAGCATGCAGCCGCACGCGGCAAAATCTTTGACGCTGTTTTTTTTTTTTTTTTGACAAAACTTAATACTTGTTCTGAAGTGATTTCAACACTTAATTGCTTTGTTAGCCTGTGTGGACAAATCAATTGTGAGTAAGTTCAGCAATGTAATGATTTACATCCAACTGAATTATTCACGAGCTCCTATCAAAGTATAATCTAGCTCGTCTTTGGTGTTTTAATGCTTTCCTCTGATCTTCGGCAATCATGAATTATTTACAGGCTTCATAACATTCTCAAATTTCTTAACAGAAAAGGTGCCACATTATCCAGCGCCGCCAGGCAGGGAACGCACGGAACGGCGAAAAAAAAAAAGAGCAGCATATGCAGTGCATAGGATGAAATCTGAGGAGAGAGGTAACAGGGGCCTAATTCAGGCAAAAGCCTAATGCTTTGTCTCTCAATTCTTGGAGAATACGACCCCCTTTTAGGAGACTGCAGGGCCGCCATCAGAATGTACTAGATCCCATACTGGGCAAACCTAGTGGGCCCCTGTACTCCCCTGTGCCTCCACGTGTCAAATCACAATCTGATAAGTAGCTTGAAGTAGCAGGTAGGTAGTGATAGGTGTATTGTAGTGGCCAGTAGGTGTGGCAGCTGAGCCTCTTGGTGTTGCAGGCCTCCTTCACCTGCCGTAATAGACTTACAAGGGGGCAGGGCCCTGTGCAGGGGTGGGGCCACAGCTTGATGGGACAGAGCCACAATGCCATGTAGTCCTCCCCCCTGCATTGCCGCGTGTCCTCCTGGCTTGGCCGGGGAAGAGGGGACATACAGCAGCTGGCATCAAAGGCGTTTCACCACAGAGCTCATATAGCTAAAAGGGGCCATGCCGCGGGAGTGGTTGACAGCTGGGGACCATGTAGAACTGCCACTGTTTGGGCCCCATATAGCAGTGCCTCCTGTACTGCCCTCAAGGCAGCCCTGGGAGGCATGGCTTTAGGCACTAGGAAGCAGCTGGATATTGTACTGGTTAAGGGCTCTGACACAGAAGACCAGGGTTTGAATCCCGGCTCTTCTTGTTCAGTAAGCCAATAACTATTAAGCAAGGAGTCCTTGGGCAAGGCTTCCTAGCACTGCAAGGTGGCCTACTGAGTGCCCCCTACTGGCTGCAGCTCACAAATGGGAGAAAAGCAATGTACAAATGTTGGAATTATTATTAGGAATACTCAGGAACGTACAATGTCTGAAAACACAATATCTGCTTGCTTAGAACAACAGCATGAATAAATATATAGGGGCACTCTCATTAGCATTTGATTCAGGAGCGTAATTATAAATGGTGCTCCGCCCCTAGTAATACTTTGATGTGTATCTGAGGTCCAATCTCTAAGTGCCACATGCTACTTCCTGATAAACAGGAAGTAGCATCAGACGCTCCGGCAGTGGAACGCATAGAGGAATGCCTGTGTTCCTGCCCGCCGCTGCTGCCACCTATTTAATGCTGGAGTGGGAGAGCCCGAGGTGAGGGATGGGGGAGTGGCCCCCCTTCCTGAAGATGTAGGTGGCCATGCTCTCCCCTCATGCTACGACCCCTCCTGCCCCCCAAAACGGCCCTGGCCGAGCAGGTGCAGGGGCTGAAGCCCCTATTGTTATGCCACTGGTTCTCCAGTATAGGTTAGATAGGTAGGTGCCCGCATTATATGTTAGGTAGCTAGGTGCCCCCCCCCCCCCCCCATAATGGAGGGGGGAGTCAGCCGCTTGGAGAGTGGCCCAACTTCTCTCTCCATTCCTCTCCCCACGTCCACCCTCCGTGCTCCCCCCTCCGCTGCAGAGTTAGTGCAGCAGGAAGCATTGTAAATAGCAACTTACCTCCCTGCTATTCCAATTGCCGATCACTTGCCACTGGTCTCCTCTGCATAGCCGCTGATACACACTCTACTTCCTGTTTAGCAGCCCCGGGGAGAGGAAGGGAGGGAGGGTACTAAAGAAATGACAGACCCCCATTATAACTGAATGGGCTGTATGACAACAATTCTACACACACACAGTTTATTGCTTTTTGTATTTACAAACTAAATAGTAGAATAACCACAAGCAAACAAGTTCTGATGATGATGAATAGTAAAAGGTAATATAGGTGTATAATATGCAGACAAGTGGCAGTGCTGCTTAATGGCTGATATAGTTGCAATTGCAGTGTAGTAGAATTATTGGGTGAAAAAACACAAGGGGTCCGGGAGCCCAATCTGGTGCAGCACGTTAGTGGGTATGGGAAGATAGCATAAAATAACAAATTTTATACTCACAAGAGTAGGTTGCTGAATGAGGCAACCACTCGTTCACGCCTGTGGGGAAGTACCGTCCCCACTCGGTCTCTGTTCCTGGTCGCTGCTCCAAAGAATTAGATTTATCAGAATAATCCGATATTAATCTACCCCTAGGATAAGGGGTTATAGATAGATTTATGGCAGAGGTAGGAGGCGCCCGGTGACACGAAAGTATATATTCAATCTATATAGTAGATACAACACTTAGTGATAAAAGGTGTAATCCTACCTTCTAGATGTCCCCTTTCGGGAAGTATACAAACTGGGGTTTTTGCTTTTAACGATTTTATTTTGCACAAGACAACGCGTTTCACGGTAGAAACCGCTTCCTCAGGTCAATAGCAGTGCCTTAAAAAGTCATAAAAACAGCGCTCAGATACAAACAGTTTTCAAATTTTCAAATTAAAAAACAACAACAATTTATCGTGCATAAAACATAAAAATCCTAATTGAATAAAAAATGTCAAGAATGGGGCCCTATGGATCAATCGATATAGTCTATCACGCCCTATTGATCCATAGGGCCCCATTCTTGACATTTTTTATTCAGCGGTACCTAAGCGGTTTTTACCGTGAAACACGTTGTCTTGTGCAAAATAAAATCGTTAAAAGCAAAAACCCCAGTTTGTATACTTTCCGAAAGGGGACATCTAGAAGGTAGGATTACACCTTTTATCACTAAGTGTTGTATCTACTATACAGATTGAATATATACTTTCGTGTCACCGGGCGCCTCCTACCTCTGCCATAAGTGTAGTAGAATATCCCTCCAAAACAGCAAAAGCAATGAGGGTGATGAGTGGTTTACATCATATCTATACATTAATGGCAGAAACCCCGAAATTACATAAACCTTGCTGGCTGTACTAAGTTCTAAATCTCCTGCAAAATGATGTACCATATTTTTTGACAATAAGATGCCCTTTTTTTCCACAAAGGTGTCTTATGGTCTGAAAGTGGCCCCACATTCACACAGGGCCAGAGAGAGGCTTCCAACGTAGCTGCAGCCTGCAGCCCAACTGTGTACTCTTGCGTTCTCCTCTGCCCCCCTGTGTCCCTTTGCAAATTCCTATGTCCCTTTCTGTCCCTGGTGTTCTCTTTCTTTCCTCTTTCCTGCTGCAAACTCCCCACTATCAAAGCTGCACAATTTCTCCCAACACAGATGGCTGTGGCTGCAGGGGGGGGGGGGGGGGGGGGGCTCTCCGGTGATCAGGAAGGGGGGTGCCCGGCACAGCAGTACTGACTAACAAAACGTTCCCAGCTTTACCATGGACCCTATGGGCCATCATCAGCACACAGTGCTGAGCTTGAAGTGGGGCGGAAACCAACAGGACACCAGCACAGATTCAGTACTTCAACGCGCTATAAAGAAGAGCCAGTAACTTGAAATGCTTTCTTTTTACTGGTGCTGATAGTCTTGAGCGCGGCACCATGGCTCAGTCATTGGGCCAATCACTGCACTCGCCGAGAAGAATTACAAAGGGGACATAATGATTCAGAGAAAAAGATCCACAAGATACCCCTGCACCTTGATTTCTCCAAGTTTAGTATATTTTATTTCCCTTGTTTCCGTCCTCTAAACCTAGGTGTGCCTTATGGTCAGGATCGTCTTATGGTCCAAAAAATACGGTAGTAGCCTGCACAGCAGTACGTATTAGTTATTTCTATATTCCAGGCTGGGTAAACTTCCTTCTGATTCGGGTTAATAAAAATGCGTATTTTGACTGCTTTTTTTTTTCAACCGCTCAGCTTTCTAACAGAACAACGCAAAAAATTTCCACCCAGATGGAGCGTATTCATTTATTCCGGAATGCTTAAGTATTTTTAGACAGCCAGGTAATAAGTTTATTCAAAGCGTTCAGCTCGCAGGGAGCCTGTTTCTCGCTAAATTAATGATGCTGCGCAGAATTTGTTAAGCAAGAATCTTAATTGTCATTTATGCATCAAGGAGGCTGTAATACATGACTGTGTGACTGCAAGTGATGATATGGATGCTGCTCACATTCCGCATCTCGCCCTGTGCTTCCTGCACAGTCCTATCCTCAGCAACAATGCCGGGTACTGAGATAAAGGTTCTGGGTAAATGGTGGTGGCATTTAAAGTGGGCCGGCAGTCCCTAAACCGTCATTGTTTCTCCTCTGCCCACTGTCTGTTTCTCCTCTGTCCACTGTATGCTTTTTTTTTCTGAGACTTGAATAATACTTTCTCAAGACAACTTTCATGTTTTGCCCACTACCATTGTAGATTAGAGATAAAGGTGGGTGGGTGTTCGGGGAGTAGACTAACAAGAAGTGCTGCTGATTTTTTTCCCTTTTGTCCTTGAAGCTGCATAGAATGGGTCTTCCCCACCACTGTACTTTTTTCCTCTTTATTCTTTAAAAAAAAAAAAAAACAGCAAAGGGCCTCCTTCAGATGGACTATGTGCTTGTGGAGCAGTTTATTGTCCCGTCTGGGCCCACAACTGATATTTGGGTGTGATTTAAATGAACCCCAATGGCAGTGGTTGTAACATCACGCATGAATTTGTATCTCATTAATGTTAAATAAATAAATGCAAAAGTTTGGATGTTTGTTACTCGATCACGCAGCAATGGCTGAACGGATTTGAATGAAATTTGGCGCACACATAGTACATTACCTGGAATAACATATAGGATACTTTTTATGCCCATAAAAAAGTGGGCGGAGACAAATACAAATCTCTCTGGGAAAATGTAAACTGCAGCCATTCTTACACTGTTAATGGTAGGGTTCTCAAACTTTGCACATGTGGTCACTGGGTGACTGGGATCAGTGGTGCTCGCCAGGCACCGCGAATTTGAATTTACCTGGGTAGATTTTCATGGTTGCTGAATTCAAAGAGCTACGCTGCTGCCGAATTTGAATGTACCCGAATAGGCACTCTCAAATTCGGCCGTGATCACGCGTAGTCACGAATTCGGCTTCGGTATCCAGGGGATGATATCATCGGGCCAATCAGAGGGCCCCCAGCCAAGGCCCTAGCAACCAATCAGGGGAGGGGAGCCTGGCCCTCCTCTCCTCTATATAAGGCGGCGGCCATCTTAGGGAGCCCGTCCTTGCTGTGTGACTGAGCGGTACTGAGAGCATCTCCAGTGCTGCTGCGTGTCTTAGCAAGTGCTTTTCAACTGTTAAACCTAGCGTTTTACCTCCTGAACACATTTTACACACATCGATTGTACTCATTTATAGTTAGATAGTGATTTGATTGTTATAGTTCAGTCAGCTAGTGTAGTGTAAATACTGTATACTGTGCTAGCCTAGGTAGCCTTAGCCTACTACTAGCTTAGGTAGGTTAGGGATTATAGTTAGTTGTTATTTACCTACTTACTAATTTACCTAATTTGTACTGTTGTTAGTCTGTGCGTTTATTAGCTTCAGTACTGTGTTAGTTACTTTACAGAGGGCAGCATCTGATCTGTGACTGCCTGTCATCTCTGCCTGACCCTATTAATTGCGTCCGTGTGTGACAGACTTTTATTTGTCACCATCTGTCAAACAAATTTTAGTTATCGACTACTGAGTGTAGACTACACTACTGTCTGTTAGTACTACTACTATTTAAAAAAAAAAAAACTTTCATTTTTTTTGTCACGCACCACCAGTCACCACCAACCCAGACTCTTTATTAAAGTTTACATCCTTTCCCACCCTTTATATATATATATATATATATATATATATATATATATATATATATATATATATATATATATATATATATATATATTATATATATATATATATATATATTGTATTTCTTATTGTATTTGTATATTATTGCACAATGACTGGCAGAGGTAGAGGGCAAGGCACCACCAGGAGAGGCAGCGCCATTGGTGCAGCCACTGCCAGCAGCAGTAGGTCTGTGACTGGTCCGCCGCCAGCCACTGACTGCAGAGTTGTGGAGGAGGGAGCAGAGGCGCAACAGTAGCGTGTTGCGCCCATCTTTGAGACGGGCCGTCGCCCATTGCGGAGAGTCAGGCACAGGCTTTGGTGGAAATGATGGTGGAGCAGCAAGCCACTGTTTCCAGCCAGACCTCCAGTGCCAGCAAGACCAGTGCCACCACCACCAGCACTCCGGTCCACAGCAGGCCTCCACAACTGCTTAAGGTCACATCGACCCCAGCAACCAGCCTGCCCTCACTGAGCTTGATCTTCACCCCAGGGACAGCAAGCGTTTTGAGGGTTGTTGTGGAGCAGTTTGAGGAGGAGATGATGGGGGCAGGCAAGGAGGAGGAGTATGAGGTGGAGGAGTTTGTTGTTGGTGCACAACAACCACAATTTGATGATGATGAGGAGGAGGGGCCTGATGCAGGGGATGTTGGGGCAGAGGAGCGGGTTGAGGTGGGCTCAGAGGAGATGTTTGGGGATGATGATGATGAGGTGCTGGATCATCCCTATGTGCCACCACCAGCACAGTTGGTTGAAGGCAGCTCATCATCGGAGGAGGAGGCGTCTCTGGCACAGAGGCGCGGCAGCAGCATGGCGGCCAGCACAGGGCGCCCCACATGGCGGCTAGCACAGTACCCAAAACATTGTTGGGTACAAGAGGAAAAATATAAACACAAAAGAAAAAAAAGATGGTGGTGGTGGTGAAGAAGAAGAAGAACCAGGTGAAGAAGAAGATGAATAACCAGGTGAAGAAGAAGAAGAATAACCAGGCGAAGAAAAAGAAGAAGAAGAACCAGGGGAAGAAGAAGAGAAGAACCAGGGGAAGAAAAAGAAGAAGAAAAACCAGGTGAAGAAGAAGAAGAACCAGGCGAAGAAAAAGAAGAAGAAGAATTAGGTGAAGAAAAAGAAGAAGAACCAGGTCAAGAAAAAGAAGAAGAAGAACCAAGTGAAGAAGAAGAACCAGTTGAAGAAAAAGAAGAAGAAGAACCAGGTGAAGAAGAAGAAGAACCAGGTGAAGAAAAAGAAGAAGAAGAACCAGGAGAAAAAGAACCAGATGATGATGAAGAAGAAGAAGAACCAGATGATGATGAAGAAGAAGAACCAGATGATGACGATGAAGAAGAAGAAGATGAAGAAGAACCAGGTGATGATGAAGAAGAAGAATAAGAAGACGAAGAAGAACCAGGTGAAGAAGAAGATGGAAAACCAAGTGAAGATGAACCAGAAGAAGAAGAAGAACCAGGTGAAGAAGAAGAAGAACCAGGTGCCAGTGAAGAAGAAGATGTTGAAGATGATGGTGATGAATGATGGCGAGAAAGAAGATGGTAAAACAGAAAAAGAAGACGGAGAAGAAAAATATGGAGAGAAGAAAAAAGAAGAAGGTGAAGACGGTGAAGACGGTGAAGAAGAATAAACAAGTAATGCAGAAAAAAAGTTTTCCATTAATTTTTTTTTTTACATTATTATTATTATTATTTATTTATTGTATTTATAAAGCGCCAACATATTACGCAGCACCTATTTAATTGTGTTTTCCCTTTAAAAAAAATTACGCTTGAAGGCCATCCGAATTCGTGATCACGACTATTACCCGAATTCAATTAACGACCACGACTCGAATTCAAATTCGAATCGAATTCGATGGGCGTGATGATCCGTGATCACGTCCGAATCCGAATTTGACCCGGATGGGAAGACATTACATTATGACTATGGTAGAATTCGATTGTGAGCTCCTCTGAGGACAGTCAGTGACATGACTATGTGCTCTGTAAAGTGCTGCAGAAGATGTCACTGCTATATAAATACATAATAATAATATGGTAGGACATTAGACTATGACTATGGTAGGATTAGATTGTGAGCTCCTCTGAGGACAGTCAGTGACATGAATATGTACTCTGTAAAGTGCTGCAGAAGATGTCACTGCTATATAAATACATAATAATAATATGGTAGGACATTAGACTATGACTATGGTAGGATTAGATTGTGAGCTCCTCTGAGGACAGTCAGTGACATGAATATGTACTCTGTAAAGTGCTGCAGAAGATGTCACTGCTATATAAATACATAATAATAATATGGTAGGACATTAGACTATGACTATGGTAGGATTAGATTGTGAGCTCCTCTGAGGACAGTCAGTGACATGACTATGTACTCTGTAAAGTGCTGCAGAAGATGTCACTGCTATATAAATACATAATAATAATGGAATGCACACTATGGATTACATTAGCGTGATTTGTAGGTGGTGTAGCACAAACTGAAGATTTAAAAATGAGCAAGATCTTCCAGTTAAACTCCAAGTATATCAACCTTTTAATTGCACAGACTTATTAGGAAAACTATCACTTCACAAGATCAATGTCGCCTATTCCCTAAACAGAAAATGTTTGTTAATTAATAGTTTTATTTCTCTGTTGTAACAACACCTGCCTATTAATGATTCTGCCTTAGCTTAAGTATAACAGTTGGCTCTAAGAATGTTCATCAGTTGCCTTTGATAAGCAGATGATAGTAGGTTATGTGGATTACAGTTCACAGCTAGATCTCTTTTTACTTAAGGCGGTATTGTCCCCATAAAAATCAAATTTCAACAGCAACTGGTCTGAGTGTATTAAAGATGCTAATCCTGCATTCAAAACTTGCAAAACTTTTTGTGCTGTTATGATTTGGAGTTATCACATACTTAAAGAGAACCTGTACTGAGTAAAAATATTTAAAATAAACACATGAGGTAACTTCAAATGAACATTACATAGTTACCTTGCCATCAGTTCCTCTCAGAAGCTTACCATTTTCTTCTTACAGTGATTCCTTCCAGTTCTGACAAGATTTTGTCAGATCTGAAATATATCAGTTGCTGTCAGTAAAATATCAGTTGCTGTCAGTTATAGCTGAGCGGAAAACTGATGTACCAGGTAATGTCCATGTTTGCCTATGGCTCAAGTGGGTGATGTTACAGTTTAACTGTGTGCTGACCAGAAAGCTGTTATGGGGTAATGGCCATTTTCAAAATGGAGGACGGAAAATTCCCTTGATCACAGTGGACAAACAGGACGCGGGACAGGAGAAAGACACTGAGGAGTAGACTACATGGAAGGTAAGTATGACTTGTGTATGCTTATTTTGACTTTTAATTTTCAGTTCAGGTTTTCTTTAAGGATCACTGGCCCTTTAGTAGTCAGTGCCAAACAGTTGCATGCTGGGGGCTCTTTTTATCTATAATATATTCCTCCTCTTCCCTTTATTTCCCTGCTATCTGCTTATCTGAAACACGATCCCCTGCTCACTTGTGTTTACAAGCAAGGCTGAGGTGACTGAGCGATTGGAGGAGAAAAGAAAAAAGTAAAGGGCAGAAATGACATCAGGATTTAGCCTAAACTGTGGGCAAAAGACATGGTTCCCACCAGGAACAGAATTCTCTTCATTTACTATATAAAATTCTCTGAAATCAAAATGTGGACAGTACAATACATGTGTTATGCAAGTACACCAAGTATTTATCTACTTATATATGTATTTTCCCTGGCATGGTATGGCTAATCCTCCTGCTTTTTAAAGGGAACCTGAGACGAGAGAATTAAAAAAATTATACATAACCGGGACTTCCTCAAGCCCTCACCCAGGCTGATCGCTCCCTCGCCACGCTTCTGCGCTGCCTGGAACCTCAAAAATTCATCCACAAAGTCCTCTAGTCTGGGATGCGCAACCCCGGCTGTGCGAGGGCCTCCATTGTGCTCCCATCACTGGCTAACGGAGTGCAATGGAGGAGCGTGTGCAGCCTGACCATGTTTGGGCCGACTGGCCACGGTTGACAGACTTTCTGGGGTGAATTGCGGGGGGATCCAGAATGGGCAGGAGGATGGCAAGGGAGCCCCAGGGGGCTGGAGTTAGCCCCAGGTTTGTACAATTGTTAAAAAAATCCCCTCGTCTCTCAAATACACTTTAAAGTCGAAGCTCTGGTCAATAAGGAAATACTAACCTTGGAGCAACGGGTAGAGCAAGGAGGACATGAAAAGCTTTTACAGAATCCAGAGACTTCCCTATGCTTAGGCAAGTATTTTATTTTTGACCGGAGCTTCAGCTTGGGTTTCAATTAAAGGGTTTGTCCACTCACTAAGAAGAAGTAGTTACCATTTAAACCTAGATATTATCTGATTTATAACCTTCAATCCTCCCATGAAACCATCCAGTTCTCTAGTTTGGTTGCCTCTTCTCACTCTCCCATCCATGACTTCTTACAAATGTCCCCTCTCCTTTGGACCTCTCTCCTCTATCTTATCTGCCTAAGTTTGGAAACCTTCAAACATAGCCTGAAAACTGACTTGGCGCTACACCTGCTATTGCTGAAATTCTGTCTTGTCCCCATTTTTATTGCCTGATGAAGCGGGCTGGGCCTGCGAAACGCGTTGCACTGTTTTGGGGTACTAATTAATAAATGTGACTACTATTCAGACAGTCTTTCGTGTCTGCTTTATGGAGGTAAGTCCACCACTTCCTCCCAGCAAATTTTAAAGTTTTTATCCACTTTTATCCTGCTGGCGCCTCTGTTCTCCTACTGCTATACCGTGTCCACCCCTGGTGGAGGGGTGATCTACCCCCTTTCGCATCTACAGAGAGCGACTTCTTATCCCTGAGTGAGGACAGGTCTAATCTCCTCACCTGCCTATACAGTGGTTGCCTGTGTGGTAACCCATGTTTGTGAGTATAATTTTCTCACGATAACCTTTACTTCATTTATGCTTAACATACTACACTATATTGGGCTCTCGGTTTCTCTACTCTTTATGTGAGGAGGTGGGTTGGGGAGGGGGGCCATCGGGTCGGACCATGCATATAAATCACTGATGTTTAGTGGTCGCTGTAAGGATATATGGGGCGATGAGAGTATGTACAGTAATATTCAGAAAATGGTAGCCATTTTATTCAACTTGTATCTAGTGGGAGCCTCCATTTTCTGTATGGCCAGTTTGCTTGGGTAAGATACAGATGTATATTTGCATTCTATTTCCTTGGTAAACTACAGTATTGATGTAATTCGACAAGATTGAGGAAACTGTTAATTAGCCAGCCATTGTCATAAATAGTCTGATGTGCCTGATGGCTGTCAGGAGTACAGGTCACACCTGCACCTCTATCGATTCAAATAGGAAGCTAGACATTAGCAGACTATTGTCCCAATACACACTTAGACTGTCTTCTGTCTCAAAGGGCCTGCAGGAAGCTCTGTTCTTTTGAGCCTGGATGTAACAACCGTGATGTCACCATGTGAGGAAATTAGATTAATTTTGGATGATCAGTTTGGGTAGCCCACAGAGGGCAGACTTCACCCTACAAGAAACTGCTTCCAAGATTCAGAAATTGTAGTCCCCCAGGAAGTAGAAAAAGCTAGGTCTACTCTGATTTCTGATCAGCTGCGTCCTTGCAAAACCAAGTTTGGACCTTTACGCTGGTAAAGTTCGATTTCTGTTTTATTCCCTTTCTATTTTGATAAGCAAATTGTCTTGTTGTGTCCCTTTGTACTTTTTACTTTGTTTTTGTAAATATCGTTGTATATATTTCCTTCTGCACTGGTGCACTTTTTTTGTGGGGCTATTAAATCTTTATTTAATAAGCTAGTCTTATGAATACTAAGCAGAGCTTTACATCTCCTAGAGAGAGACTGCAGTGTAATTGTGTTACAAGTTCAGTGCCTGATTGTGTGCTGTGATTGTTCATCGCTACCGTGTGAGATTGCATTGTGTATGTGGCGTTCTTGTACTTTGGCCTAAAGCCTGTGGCTGAACCAAAATACGTAAAACGCCAGCCTGAGTGCAAGCAGCTCGACAGCAGTGTATGAAATACTTGCCGTGTCTAGCAGTATCGTCGCTGATGACTGCTAGTGGTGGCTGAGTTGTACAGAGTGTTGTTGAGAGGCGACCGTGGGGCTGGTTCCTGACATATTGGTGGCAGCGGTGGGATTGCTTAGTACATTAATATGCTGTTTAACTTAAAGTGAACCTAAAGTCACTTAAAAAAAACGAGATTAACTCACCTGGGGCTTCCCTCAGCCCCCTGCAGACGATCGGTGCCCTCGCAGCTCCGCTCCGATGTCCCAGGACCCGCCGGCGAGCACTTCCGGTTTGGCCGTCACCGGCCGACAGGGATGGGAACGCGAGTGATTGTTCGCGTTCCCAGCCTGTATATCGCCCCCTATGCTGCTATTGCGGCCAGGAGGTCACAATAGCAGCATAGGGGGCGATATACAGGCTGGGAACGCGAACAATCACTCGCGTTCCCATCCCTGTCGGCCGGTGACGGCCAAACCGGAAGTGCTCGCCGGCGGGTCCTGGGACATCGGAGCGGAGCTGCGAGGGCACCGATCGTCTGCAGGGGGCTGAGGGAAGCCCCAGGTGAGTTAATCTGTTTTTTTAAGTGACTTTAGGTTCACTTTAATATGCTGTTTAACTTATCCTGTGTACTAAGGGATGAAAGCTTTTTAGAAGCAACTACAGTCTACTCACTGCAGAATCTATATACTTTTTTCACAAAGGGGACACTTGGCATTTTGTTCCCCCCTTTCTTGTTTTTCTTTTCGATACAATGGCTCCAAAAACAAAGGGGACACAATGGGCTCGATTCACAAAGCAGTGCTAACCCAGTTAGAGACTTTAGGCGTGATAACCATTGCACCATGCTGGTGAAATGCCAGTTTAGGTGTGATAAGTTTAGGTGTGATAAGTTTAGGTGTGATAAGTTTAGGCATGCTAAGTTTAGATAAGTGTAGATAGCGTGCAAAGTCCCGCACGCAAAGCAGCGCCATTAAATTCTATGCATAGTGCACCAGACTTTGCTAGCGCAAAACTTTTGATCAGCTGTGCACTGCGGTGTTAACGCAGTTGGTGCTTAAACTTATCATGCCTAAACTTATCACACCTAAACTTATCATGCCTAAACTTATCACACCTAAACTTATCACACCTAAACTTATCATGCCTAAACTGAGTTTAGGCATGATAAAGGGCTTTTCACCAGAGTGCTAACTGTTAGCACCGCTTTGTGAATCAGGCCCTATGGCTCCAAAAACAAAGGGGACACTTGGCATTTTGTTCCCCCCTTTCTTGTTTTTCTTTTCGATACAATGGGCTCGATTCACAAAGCGGTGCTAACCCAGTTAGAGACTTTGGCCTCGATTCACAAAGCGGTAATAACCCAGTTATCACGCCTAAAAGACTTTAGGCGTGATGACCTTTTCACCACTGAGTTATCACCGCTTTTTCCTGCTCTTCGCGCGAAGTTACCGCGCGTACGCGCGTTCGCGCGTTCGCGCGTGAGAGCGCGCGCAAAGTCCCATAGGGCTTAATGGGAGCTTCGCGCGAAGCGGGGACGCTGCGCGCGCACGCGCGCGGTTGCGCACGCAAAACTTTGCGCGCGGCAACTTCGCGCGAGTTTCTTCTTATCATGCCTAAAGTGACTTTAGGCGTGATAAGGGCCTTTTCACCACGGTGCTAACACTTTGCACCGCTTGGTGAATCGAGCCCTTTAGGCGTGATAACCATTGCACCACGCTGGTGAAAAGCCAGTTTAGGGGCCTGATTCACAAAGCGGTGCTAACAGTTAGCACCCTGGTGAAAAGCCCTTTATCATGCCTAAACTCAGTTTAGGCATGATAAGTTTAGGTGTGATAAGTTTAGGTGTGATAAGTTTAGGCATGATAAGTTTAGGTGTGATAAGTTTAGGTGTGATAAGTTTAAGCGCCAATTGCGTTAGCACCGCAGTGCACAGCTGATCAAAAGTTTTACGCTAGCAAAGACTGGTGCACTTCGTATAAAGTTTAATGGCGCTGCTTTGTGTGCGGGACTTTGCAAGTGATCTAAACTTATCTAAACTTATCATGCCTAAACTTATCACACCTAAACTTATCATGCCTAAACTTATCACACCTAAACTGGCTTTTCACCAGAGTGGTGCAATGGTTATCATGCCTAAAGTTTCTAACTGGGTTAGCACCGCTTTGTGAATCGAGCCCTAGGTGTGATAAGTTTAGGCATGCTAAGTTTAGATAAGTTTAGATCACTTGCAAAGTCCCGCACGCAAAGCAGCGCCATTAAACTTTATGCAAAGTGCACCAGACTTTGCTAGCGCAAAACTTTTGATCAGCTGTGCACTGCGGTGCTAACGCAGTTGGCGCTTAAACTTATCACGCCTAAACTTATCACGCCTAAAGTTATCATGCCTAAACTTATCACGCCTAAACTTATCACGCCTAAACTTATCACACCTAAACTTATCACACCTAAACTTATCACACCTAAACTTATCACACCTAGGCCTCGATTCACAAAGCGGTGATAACCCAGTTATCACGCCTAAAAGACTTTAGGCGTGATGACCTTTTCACCACTGAGTTATCACCGATTTTTCCTGCTCTTCGCGCGAAGTTACCGCGCGTAAGCGCGTTCGCGCGTACGCGCATAAGAGCGCGCGCAAAGTCCCATAGGGCTTAATGGGAGCTTCGCGCGAAGCGTCGGGTGTTGCGCGCGCACTTACGCGCGTACGCGCGTACGCGCGTACGCGCGGCAACTTCGCGCGAGTTTCTTCTTATCATGCCTAAAGTGACTTTAGGCGTGATAAGGGCCTTTTCACCACGGTGCTAACACTTTGCACCGCTTGGTGAATCGAGCCCTTAAACTTATCATGCCTAAACTGAGTTTAGGCATGATAAAGGGCTTTTCACTAGCGTGCTAACTGTTAGCACCGCTTTGTGAATCAGGCCCAATGGCTCCAAAAACAAGCAGCTATGTGAAACAGAGCCAAGACGACCTGCTTAACCTATGTAAACACAGAGGCATTGAGGAGTACGATGAGGCAGAGAAAGCCCATGCTCCAACATCAGCGGATGCAACTCCTAGCAAGTCAGAGGATGTATCGCTACTGCCACAGGATGCAAGAGGAGGTGATGTCCAGGATGATTCGCCTAACCCAGAGATAGCATCTCTGGAAGCTGATCCACAAGTTCTGGGCTTGGCTGATTCAGAACTGCGCCTAACGCTGATTTTGGAACATCGGCAAGCCGAAAGGGAAATACGACAAGCAGCGCGGGAAATATGACAAACCAAGAGGGAATGTGCTGAGCGTCGACACCAGCTGGAGCTGGCTAAACTTCAACCGCAGCAGAATAGGTCTGCCGGAGCACAGGGGTGAGGGAGTCACTAGAATCCCCCTGGACAAGTTTCCCACTATGGATATAAAAGGCGATATAGACACTTTTCTACAGGGTTTGAAAGGTCTTGTCGTCAGTATGAGGCGCCTTGTGAGCAGTAGGCAAGGTATCTCACACCAGGGCTGAGAGGCAAGGCCCTAGAGGCGTTTGTGAGTCTTCCGCAGGAGGAAGAAGAGGACTTTGAGGCAATTAAAAAAGCCATAGCTAAATGATACCATCTCACGCCAAAGGTGTATTGTAAACATTTCAGGACATTGCAGCGAGGTCCTAATGACAGCTACTTGGACCTTGCCTATGGTCTGCGCACTAGTAGGAAGACTGTTTGGTGCACCGTAGCTGCTATTTACAGCATACCATTTGGAGCACATTGCTCACCCGCTGCCTATCGCAGCGTTAGCACGCGGCAGCGAGTTGTTATATGCAGGGCTGGATTTGTACTCTTTACCGCCCAAGGCCACTGTCACCAACAGCCGCCCCCTTCAGTATAGGTAGCCAGATGATTCCAACCCTCCTTTCCCTCCAGTATAGGTAGCCAGATGACCCCTCCCCCCTTTCCCTCCAGTATAGGTAGCCAGATGACCCTTCCCCCCTTTCCCTCCAGTATAGGTAGCCAGATGATTCCAACCCTCCTTTCCCTCCAGTATAGGTAGCCAGATGACCCCTCCCCCCTTTCCCTCCAGTATAGGTAGCCAGATGATTCCAACCCTCCTTTCCCTCCAGTATAGGTAGCCAGATGACCCCTCCCCCCTTTCCCTCCAGTATAGGTAGCCAGATGATTCCAACCCTCCTTTCCCTCCAGTATAGGTAGCCAGATGACCCCTCCCCCCTTTCCCTCCAGTATAGGTAGCCAGATGACCCTTCCCCCCTTTCCCTCCAGTATAGGTAGCCAGATGATTCCAACCCTCCTTTCCCTCCAGTATAGGTAGCCAGATGACCCCCCTCCCCGTATAGGTAATCAGAAACCCCTCCCCCTTTCCCTCCAGTATAGGTAGCCAGATGACTCCTTTAATCCCTCCTTTTCCCACCCCTCTTTCAGTATAGGTAGCCAGCTCACCTTCACACTGCAGCAGCCATAAGTGTCATTCATTTCTCCAATTGTCTTCAGTGTAGAAGCTTCCTCTTCCTTTCCGTTTCCAATCCTGCCCAAGTCCATAGCCGCCGGCCACAATGCAAACATGCACGAAGAGCAAGGTGGCTGCTGCAGCGCTCGCCTGATCTCCCTGCATTGCAGCATTTGCAAGCTTGCAAATGCTACAACAGCTTAGCCTGCTGCTTTGGTGCCCTTGCTCCTGTGGTGCCCTCGGCCATGGCCTAGTTGGCCTTGGCCTAAATCCAGCCCTGGCTATATGCAGAACGGACAGCTACCCCAGTGTCTATTACCACCCTGAGGAGACGGACAACTTGCCACAACAAGCCTGGTCTCCGGCTAGTAGGTTGCATGCCTCCTTTGCTGGCTTCTCCTATCCTGGACTGCCAGTGCCAGTCATCACATCAGGTGAGATTATTCCTGCACCAGCCTCCCCTCACACACCAGAGTCCCTCTGCGCTCTCCATTTGTGTCCTCCTACAGATCGCTCCATAATCACTGAGGCTAACCAAAGAGAAGCTCCAACCTCCATGTGGGACCTGTCCAATTCGATTACATCGATGTGATCGTTCCCCCTGTAAAAGTTACTGCGGTCTTCTATGCACACTTTTGCTTTCTCGCTGATTCGATGAGGGCATTTCAGTGTGATACAAGGCTAAAATACAATCTATGCAGTGCTCACATATTTACAAAGCAAGCTAGATATGACAGAGCAGATTCTAAGATAAAAAAGTAAGGGAGGAAATGACATCAGGATTGGCAGAGTGGACCAAGATGGCAAATGCGAGGACAAGAATTATCTTCATTTACTTTTTAAAATTTTCTGAAATCAAAACATGGACAGTAGTTATCTACTATATCTATATGTGTTGTTGTTTTTTTTTTCTGGCATAGTATGGCTGACCCCGCTGCTTTGAAGTGGATCCGAGATGAAAAACGAACTATAACAAGTAACTTGTCTATATATATCTTATCTAAAGTTTAGATAGTTTACACAGCAAATCTAGCTGCAAACAGCTTCAATAGTTTATGATTATTTATTCCTGTGATACAATGAGGGCAACCATGTTCTGTTTGTCACATTGTCACAGGCTGAGGGCTGGAGATGCTATCAGCTTGCCTGTGTGTAATGTGACAAATTCAGTCCCCTCTCCTCCCTCCTCCCCACTGCCTCTGAAATCTCTGGCTAGTAACCTCCTCTTCCTCCTCCTGCCCAGACTGAGCTCCCATGAGCCCTTGCTACCTGGGACTGAGTGCCAAGGCTCTCTAAAAAGCTGTGGGCGAGGCTTGTTTAGTTTATAGGGAATTAGAGTACTAAAACAAAACAAAAAAGTATTTGGCTTGAGGAATGCCCTATAAACAATATGAAAGGAACACAAGTATGCAATAAGTAAAAGTTTATCTCGGATCCACTTTAACTAATTGCTCTTGGAAGAACTTTTTTTTTTTTTTATTAAAATGTTGTTGGACAAATCTGAAGACAAATGGCTTGCAATTTGAATATGTATGGCGTTATTTCTACTGTCGGAAAAGGGTAATCTTCACACGTTACCCATTGTTTGTTTTACATTAGGAAGCTGTTTGTATGTCTACTGAACTGGCTAACAGAGCACCACCTTCTGTTGGCAAACAGTGTTATCGACGCAAAATATATAAATTATGCATGCCTTCACAGCTTGCCGTCACGTGATCCGCTCTTCATACAGCGCGACGTACACCGCGCCTCGTCATACAACAACTTATCATTATAATATGTCTTCAGGGATTTTACTTACCACGTTGCGATATTCTGCTAAAGCAGCAGAGTCTATTTCAAGGCAGAGGTTAAACATATATAAATACATTAACAGCCAAGCCTGGTACACATTAAAATTCGTGGCTAGAATATAGGGGCTTTTAAAAAGTTATTACAAAAACAAAAAACAAAAACAAAAAAAACAAAAAAACTTCTTTACAAAGTTTCATATCAAAGAAAACCAAGGGTTCGGACACAGGTCACACGGTAATCATTCAGAGCGAACAAAGAACGACGGAAGATCGAGTCTGTAACAAACTTATCTCGTGTTGTCTCTGGAGGCTGCTCTGACAGTGTGGAGCAGCTGGAGGAAGCTTCCTCTTCCTCTGTGGACAGTCACATCCCCGGCTCCCCTGTAGACGTGGGTCAGCGTGTTGTTTCTGGCAGTCTCCCTAGGAGGATGCGCGCAGCTCAGAGCTGCCTTTATAGGTTAAGGAGGCGTGTCTGAGGTGTGTCCGCTGATTCCTGCGGTCGGCTGACACTTGCTGCAGGGATGTTGCTGATTGGTCTGATTTTCCTGAGGGCTTGGTCTGTGCTCTATTCCTGCTATATAAGCCCCGGGCATTCAGTTACTAGCTGTCCGTTGATATTATACCTAGTCTAGCTAGTATATCAGAGCTATATATATATGCAGACACTGCCGATATATATGTACTCTAGTCAGATCAGTTATATATATTGTAAATTGTAATTGTATATCTATATATATAATAGAGTAAGTGCCTCAACCTTCAAGCAAGAAGAAGAAGTAGTACCCTGCCCCCAGGGCGTGCCTCAACCTTCAAGCCAGAAGAAGTACTTTGCATGAGAAAATGTATGCGTACTCAAACACCAAGTTTAAGGCCTCTTTTCCACGGACTGTTGAGCTGTGTGTTCAGCAAGCAGTTACCAGGCAGCAGTGAGCAAATACCAGGCAGCAACAAGCAGTTACCAGACAGCAGTGAGCAGTTGTGAGAGTTTGAGAGTCATTTCACTGCCTATCAACAGTCCATGGAAAAGAGGCCTTACCCTAGCAAGTCTGGCTTTGCAAATCTGGCCTAATTGGCTATTCATGAGGCAATGCTCATGCAAATGCATGAAAAAACCAATAGCGCAAAGCGGTCACCCTGCTACATGCTACATTAGCTAGAGTGACCAGATTTTTGTGGGTCCAACCTGGGACAGGGAGGGAGGGGGGCGGCGCCGAAAAGTGGGGAGGACTGAGGAGCGCGCAACGATGAAGACCGGGGGGGGCTGCGTCGCGCGCAACGCGCCGTGGCGAAAATGGGCGTGGCCATGACGTTGTATGGGCGGAGCTAACGTAATGATGTAACAGCGAGGCATAAGAAAGCAGTGTTTACGCCATGATGTGAACAAACGAGACTTTGCATCATGGGTGTGCAGAAACTGTGTGATGCTAATAGTATACCGTAACCACAAAGCAGCAAACATAGCCATCTATGACCATTAAATAATAAATGCAGTAACAGTTACCCCGGACACCAGAAAATAAACGCAATGGGCAACATGTCAGCACAAAATAAACGCAATGCGGGCATCATGTCAGTATAAAATAAATGCAATGCGGGCAACATGTCAGTACAAAATAAACGCAACACGGGCAAACATGTCAGTACAAAATAAACGCAATGCGGGCAAACATGTCAGTACAAAATAAACACAATAGGGGCAAACATTTCCCCAGAAAAGAAACGCAATGCGGGCAAACATTTCACCAGAAAAGAAACGCAATGCGGGCAAACATTTCACCAGAAAAGAAACGCAATGCGGGCAAACATTTTACCAGAAAAGAAACGCAATGCGGGCAAACATTTCACCAGAAAAGAAAGGTAATGAGAGCAAATTTCACCTGGAAAAGAAAGCATTTACTCACCTGGCAGAAGTCTCCTTCCTCTGGCGCGCTGCTCCCAGGACCATCTTGCTGCCGATCTTCTCTCCCGAGCTGATAGGGCTATGGCAAGATGGCGCCCGAAGCCCTGTACTGGAGACACAAATAGTCTCCAGTACAGGGCTCCGGCGGCCATCTTGCCGTAGTCCTGCTCGCCTGCCGGTGTCGGAACAGACACCGGAAGAGGAGGCTGGAGGCTGGAGCGGGGCTGCGGGCAATGAACTGGCACGGTGTCTATAGACGCCGCTGCCAGTTCATGAGGATAGAGTGGCCAGACTCCCGAGGCCGGGACGTCCTGCTGCTGAAAGTGGGACATTTCCCGGGACCTCATGCTGCCTGGGACAGCGGACCCCGAATCCGGGATGCGTCCCGGGCGATCCGGGACGTCTGGTCACTCTACATTAGCACTATCCAGGAGCGCCACAGGGAGGATTCCCAATGCCCCCTTTGTATACAACCGGGGGGACCACAGGGTCCCAGGCTCTCTCACTGCCTGGGAACCACAGCGGCACCCCGGAGGGGGAGGATGAGTGGTGCAGACGACCCCCCCAAGTGTGGCCAGCGCCGGGGAGAGCCGTCCGCACTCACCTCCCAATATTAAAAACAGGCACTTACCTTAACGTCCATTGCGTTCTGCTACATGCGCATTAACTTGGGGGCACCACATGAGAAAGGAGAGAAGCATGGGTCACCCCAAGCTTTAGAGCTCAGGGCTGGCTCACATACAGCACTCCAGAGGGGGGGGGGGAGGACAGGAGCAGACAACTCACTCCAGGGTTCCCACCACCGGAGCAAGCCATCCACCACCTGCCTCCAAAGGATACAAACTGCACAAAATGCTTTCCATGAGAAAATGAATGTGCATGTAACAGAACGCAATGGACGTTAAGGTAAGTGCCTGTTTTTAATATTAGGAGGTGGGTGCGGAAGGCTCTCCCCGGCGCTGGCCACGCTTGGGGGGGGGGCGTCTGCACCACCCATCCTCCCCCTCCGGGGTGCCGCTGTGGTTCCCAGGCAGCAAGAGAGCCTGGAACTAGTGTTGGGCGAACAGTGTTCGCCACTGTTCGGGTTCTGCAGAACATCACCCTGTTCGGGTGATGTTCGAGTTCGGCCGAACACCTGACGGTGCTCGGCCAAACCGTTCGGCCACATGGCCGAACTAAGAGCGCATGGCCGAACGTTCCCCAAGCGTTTGGCTAGCGCTGTGATTGGCCGAACGGGTCACGTGGTTCGGGCCCGAACGCGCTCTGATTGGCCGAACGGTCACGTGGTTCGGGTAAATAAATACGCGAACCACGTCATATCTCCGCCATTTCTCTGTGGGTTTAGCTTTGGGTAGGCAGGCAGGGTAGTTCGCTCTCCAGCCACGCTAGCCAGGGTCCCCCCCAGTCATTGTGTGTCGCTGCTGGGAACAGTAGTACACCGCTCGCTCAGCCACACTATATATATAGCATTGTTTACTGCCATTGTGCACCTCGCTCAGCCACGCTATATATAGCATTGTGTTTTCTGACACTCTGTGTACACGGCTTAGCCTGGCTATATAGCATTGTGTGTACTGCCACTGTGCACCTCGCTCAGCCACGCTATATATAGCATTGTGTTTTCTGACACTCTGTGTACACGGCTTAGCCTGACTATATAGCATTGTGTGTACTGCCACTGTGCACCTCGCTCAGCCACGCTATATATAGCATTGTGTTTTCTGACACTCTGTGTACACGGCTTAGCCTGACTATATAGCATTGTGTGTACTGCCACTGTGCACCTCGCTCAGCCACGCTATATATAGCATTGTGTTTACTGCCACTCTGTGTACACCGCTCAGCCAGACTATATACCATTGTTTACTGACACTCTGTGTACACCGCTCAGCCAGACTATATACCATTGTTTACTGACACTCTGTGTACACGGCTCAGCCTGACTATATAGCATTGTGTGTACTGCCACTGTGCACCTCGCTCAGCCACGCTATATATAGCATTGTGTTTACTGCCACTCTGTGTACACGGCTTAGCCTGACTATATAGCATTGTGTGTACTGCCACTGTTCACCTCGCTCAGCCACGCTATATATAGCATTGTGTTTACTGCCACTCTGTGTACACCGCTCAGCCAGACTATATACCATTGTTTACTGACACTCTGTGTACACCGCTCAGCCAGACTATATACCATTGTTTACTGACACTCTGTGTACACGGCTCAGCCTGACTATATAGCATTGTGTGTACTGCCACTGTGCACCTCGCTCAGCCACGCTATATATAGCATTGTGTTTACTGCCACTCTGTGTACACCGCTCAGCCAGACTATATACCATTGTTTACTGACATTCTGTGTACACCGCTCAGCCAGACTATATACCATTGTTTACTGACACTCTGTGTACACGGCTCAGCCTGACTATATAGCATTGTGTGTACTGCCACTGTGTACCTCGCTCAGCCACGCTATATATAGCATTGTGTTTTCTGACACTCTGTGTACACCGCTCAGCCAGACTATATAGCATTGTGTGTACTGCCACTGTGCACCTCGCTCAGCCACGCTATATATAGCATTGTGTTTTCTGACATCTGTGTACACGGCTCAGCCTGACTATATAGCATTGTGTGTACTGCCACTGTGCACCTCGCTTAGCCACGCTATATATAGCATTGTGTTTACTGCCACTCTGTGTACACGGCTTAGCCTGACTATATAGCATTGTGTGTACTGCCACTGTGCACCTCGCTCAGCCACGCTATATATAGCATTGTGTTTACTGCCACTCTGTGTACACCGCTCAGCCAGACTATATACCATTGTTTACTGACACTCTGTGTACACCGCTCAGCCAGACTATATACCATTGTTTACTGACACTCTGTGTACACGGCTCAGCCTGACTATATAGCATTGTGTGTACTGCCACTGTGTACCTCGCTCAGCCACGCTATATATAGCATTGTTTACTGACACTCTGTGTACACCGCTCAGCCAGACTATATAGCATTGTGTGTACTGCCACTGTGCACCTCGCTCAGCCACGCTATATATAGCATTGTGTTTACTGCCACTCTGTGTACACCGCTCAGCCAGACTATATACCATTGTTTACTGACACTCTGGGCTCGATTCACCAAGCGGTGCTAACCCAGTTATCACGCCTAAAGGACTTTAGGCGTGATGACCTCTTCACCACTGAGTTAGCACCGTTTTTGCCTGCACTTCGCGCGAAGTTATCGCGCGCAAAGTTTTGCGCGCGCACCCGCACAGGTGCGCGCGCAAAGTCCCATAGGGTTTAATGGGCGCATCGCGCGAAGTGCGGGGCGCTTCGCGCGCACGCACGCGGGAGCGCGCGCAAAACTTTACGCGCGGAAACTTCGCGCGAAGCCCTTCTTATCATGCCTAAAGTGACTTTAGGCGTGAAGAGGGCCTTTTCACCACGGTGCTAACACTTTGCACCGCTTGGTGAATCGAGCCCTCTGTGTACACCGCTCAGCCAGACTATATACCATTGTTTACTGACACTCTGTGTACACGGCTCAGCCTGACTATATAGCATTGTGTGTACTGCCACTGTGTACCTCGCTCAGCCACGCTATATATAGCATTGTTTACTGACACTCTGTGTACACCGCTCAGCCAGACTATACAGCATTGTGTGTACTGCCACTCTGTGTACACGGCTCAGCCAGACTATATATCATTGTGTGTACTGCCACTCTGTGTACACCGCTCAGCCAGACTATATAGCATTGTGTGTACTGCCACTGTGTACCTCGCTCAGCCACGCTATATATAGCATTGTTTACTGACACTCTGTGTACACGGCTCAGCCAGACTATATAGCATTGTGTACTGCCACTTTGTGTACACCGCTCAGCCAGACTATATAGCATTGTGTGTACTGCCACTCTGTGTACACCGCTCAGCCAGACTATATAGCATTGTGTTTACTTCCACTCTGTGTCTGCTGGGCCTGGGAACAGTAGTACACCGCTCACCTGCCACTGTATAGCATTGTGCTCTGTGTCGCTGCTGGGAATAGTGGTACACCGCTCACCCGCCACTGTATAGCATTGTGCTCTGTGTCGCTGCTGGGAATAGTGGTACTGTATAGCATTTCTGTACTGCCACTGTACTGCTGCCAGTCAGCGTGTACTGTAAGGATAAGTGAAATGAGGAAGAAATCCGGTGAAAGAGGAAGGGGCAAGGGAAGAGGTGTTTCCCCTCACGGTTCACGTACAGGCCACAGGGGAGCACCCAAGAAAACCCACTCAATACCGCCCATGTTGTCCAGGACAACAACCCTCACAGATCCAAAAGAACAGGACCAGATAATTACTTGGATGACCTCTCAAGCGTCCAGCAGTGGGTTAAGCAGCACCAGCACATCACGCACGAGGTCCGAGTCCTCAGCCAGTTACAAGGAGCCAGTGGGCACAAAGCTGACACAACCGGCAGCGACACCACGCACACAACTGCCTGTTAACCAGTCCGATGAATTACCTCAGGACACAATGGGGTATTCGCAGGAGCTATTCCCAGCCCAACAAACTTCCACCTTTCAAAGGTCAATGGAGGAACAGCCAGAAATGTTGTGCCCGGATTCACAACCATTAACTGTGGGAAATGCACCGCGCACTGAAATACAAGGCGAGTCCGAGGAGGACTCGGAAACCCAAATCCCAGAGCAAGTTGGGCAGGAGGGGTTGCAATTGCAGGAGGTCGGCCGACAAGATCTGGAAGACGACGTTGGAGTGAGCTGCGCAGAGGTTGTTCTGGGGAGCTCTACTCCACGGCGGCGGCCCCCCACAATGACATATGACGAGTATGAGGAGATGGAAGAGGAGGGTATGGACAATGTGGACAGAGACCCAGATTTTGTTTGTGAACGAGAACATTGCCGTCGTAGCAGCAGCACAGATGAGTCTGTTGAAGAACCCACTGCTGCACGAGTTTGCCTTGTGCCACAAGGTAGGTGGCGCGCAATTTCAGGCACCACAAGCGTGGAAGTTCAAGTGAGAGGCAAAAGAGGAGCAAACAGAAATCACCAGCAAGGAGGCAGGTGCTCCAAAGTCTGGGCTTTCTTTGAAGACTGCACTGAGGATGTTACCATGGCGATTTGCAAGGTGTGCAAGACCCGCCTGAGCAGGGGGAAAAGTATTAACAACCTCTCCACCACCAGCATGAGCCGCCACATGCTATCCAAACATCCCACTCTGTGGGCAAACGCGGCAGGACAGGGTACCAGCAACACTGCCTCCTTTGGGTTCACCAGACTCACCACCAGACCCGCCTCAGCAGCAGCAGTAGCCCAGCCATTGCGTGGTTCACAACATTCACAAACATCAGACGACGCTGACACTGTCACTTTCCGGAGTAGTGCTCTTGAGGTCTCCCAGTGTTCATCAAACACAACAACCAACAGCCCTTCAGTGTGCAGCCCTACGATTCAGTTGTCTGTCTCGGAGATGTTTGATCGCAAGAGGAAATTGCCAGAAAATGACCCCCGGGCCGTGGCAGTAACAGCCAGCATAGCCAAGCTTCTGGCCTGCGAAATGCTGCCATATCGAGTGGTGGAGACAAACAGCTTCAAGGGCATGATGTCAGTGGCCATCCCACGTTACGTGGTTCCCAGCCGCTACCACTTTGCGCGCTCTGCAGTGCCTGAGTTGCATGAGCACGTGGTCAGCAAAATAACCCGAAGCTTGAAGAATGCCGTTGCCTGCAAGGTTCACCTCACCACTGACACCTGGACGAGTGCGTTCGGCCAGGGTCGATACATCTCCCTTACCGCACACTGGGTGAACCTTGTGGAGCCTGGCAGCGATTCCTCACCTGCTACGGCGCGGGTGTTGCCCACGCCGCAAACAGCTGCACCGCCGTCCCTCCCACTGGATAACAACAGCAGCACCTACCTCTCTGACTCCTTCTCCTCCAACGCATCTCAAAGCTGTACCTCATCTGGAAACGCTAACCCAGCAGCAGTAGGATCGTGGAAGCAGTGCAGCACAGCTGTTGGCATGCGTCAGCAAGCGTTGCTGAAGCTGATCTGCCTTGGGGATAAGCAGCACACAGGGGAGGAAATTTGGAAGGGAATAAAGGAACAGACGGATTTGTGGCTGGCACCGCTGGACCTGAAACCGGGCATGGTTGTGTGTGATAATGGGAGTAATCTCATTCGCGCTTTAAGGTTGGCTAAGCTGACACACATCCCTTGCCTGGCGCACGTGATGAACCTAGTAGTTCAGCGGTTCCTGAGGACATACCCAGGCGTGGCCGATCTTCTGTTGAAGATGCGTCGAGTGGCCAAACATTGTAGAAATTCCAGTACTGCTTCGGGGGCACTCACCAAGATGCAGGAGCGCTTCAATCTCCCCCACCATCGCTTGCTGTGTGATGTCCCTACGCGCTGGAATTCTACGCTGCACATGCTAGCACGCTTTTGTGAGCAGAAGAGTGCAGTGGTCCAGTAAATGACGACGCAGTACCGAGGCGCATCCGGACAGCTGCCAAGCTTCTGTGGATCCGATTGGGCCAACATGTTGGACCTCTGCCAAGTCCTCCAAAATTTTGAGCAATCCACGTTGCTTGTGAGCAGTGACAACTCTTCAGTCAGCATTACCATACCACTGCTGTGTTTACTGAAGAGGTCAATGTTGAAAATCAAGGAAACAGCTGTCATGATGCAACTGGGGGAATCTGAAGGAGAAAACGATCAGCGTGATGGTACCAACATCAGGCCATCCGCCTCAGGGAACGCTGGCCCCAGCAGCTATGACGAAGAAGAGGAGGAGGAACAGCTGGAGTTGGAGCAGGAATTTCATGCCACCACTGACGAGGGCCAGAGCGGTGCACGTTGGACTTCCACAATTCAGCGCGAATGGTCAGCAGAAGCAGACCAGGAGGAAGGTGACGACTATGATGCATCACAACAACTATCACAACGCTCACAAGAGGATGATGAGGATTCTGGTAGGACTCTGGCACACATGGCTCAATTCATGCTAGACTGCATTGAACGCGACCCACGCATTGTGCGCATTCTGGACAACACCAATTACTGGGTTTATACCCTTCTGGATCCACGGTACAAACACAATGTTCCAAAACTGCTTGAAGAAAGAGTCAGACAGGTCAAAATGGAAGAATACCAGCAGGCCCTTGTGGAGACTTTAGAGAGGAGATTGACATCCTCCCCCTCCTCTAGCCAGTTTTACGCCGACAGACTGACTTCCGCAAACCCAGGACGACCAGGAGGGCAGCAAACAACGCAAGCCGCAGCTAGTGCCCAAAAGGGAATGGTATCGGCAGTGTCCTTGGAGTGGGAAAATTTTCTGACACCCATGCAGCAGCAGCCCACTGAACAGCAAGCGTGCAGATCCACCTCCAACACCGATCGCCTGGAGAAGATGGTCAAGGACTACATGTCAGATGACGTAGCTGTGTCGAACAATCCATCTGCACCCTTCAACTATTGGGTATCGAAGCTAGACACCTGGCACGAACTGGCAATGTACGCAATAGAGGTGCTGGCTTGCCCGGCAGCCAGCGTTATGTCGGAACGCTGTTTCAGTGCTGCCAGAGGCATCGTCACAGATCGGCGTATCCGCCTCTCCACAGAAAATGCAGACCGTCTGACTCAAATTAAAATGTATCAATTCTGGATTGGAAATGACTACGCAACACTCCAGGACCCCAACCAAGTAACATGACCAATGAACATCTGGGATGGTGTAGCGTTTCCGGTCCCTGTTTATTGAACCTCTCATCTGTATTACATTTATGACTGCATGGCGGCAAAAAGCATTGCTGCTATATCCGCACGCTTTTTGTCCTCATGCAAGGCCTGGGTTGTTGTGTCTCAAAAAGCATGGCCTTCTCCTCCTGCGCCTCCTCCTGTTCCATCACGTCTGCTGCTGCTGGGTTAGCGTTGCCGCGTGGTCCCTGTTTATTGAACCACTTATCTTTATTACATTTATGACTGCATGGCGGTACCTCATGCAAGGCCTGGGTTTTTGTGTCTCAAAAAGCATGGCCTTCTCCTCCTGCGCCTCCTCCTGTTCCATCACGTCTGCTGCTGCTGGGTTAGCGTTGCCGCGTGGTCCCTGTTTATTGAACCACTTATCTTTATTACATTTATGACTGCATGGCGGTAAAAAGCATGCTATCCGCACGCTTCTTGTCCTCATGCAAGGCCTGGGTTGTTGTGTCTCACAAAGCGTGGCCTTCTCCTCCTGCGCCTCCTCCTGTTCCATCACGTCTGCTGCTGCTGGGTTAGCGTTGCCTCGTGGTCCCTGTTTATTGAACCACTTATCTTTATTACATTGATGACTGCATGGCGGTACAAAGCATGCTATCCGCACGCTTCTTGTCCTCATGCAAGGCCTGGGTTGTTGTGTCTCACAAAGCGTGGCCTTCTCCTCCTGCGCCACCCTCCTCCTGTTCCATCACGTGTGCTGCTGCTGGGTTAGCGTTACCGGTCCCTTTTCCTGGAACCTCTTATATGTATTACATTTATGACTGCATGCCGACAAAAAGCATGTTACCTGTGCAAAGAAAACAGACATTTCCCGCATTTAAAGAGACTCTGTAACATGAAAAACATCCCCTGGGGGGTACTCACCTCGGGTGGGGGAAGCCTCGGGATCCTAATGAGGCTTCCCACGCCGTCCTCTGTCCCACGGGGGTCTCGCCGCAGCCCTCCGAACAGCCGGCGACTGTGCCGACTGTCAGTTCAATATTTACCTTTGCTGGCTCCAGCGGGGGCGCTGTGGCGACTTTCGGCACGGAAATAGACGGAAATACCCGATCTCCGTCGGGTCCGCTCTACTGCGCAGGTGCCGGAAACTTGCGCCTGCGCAGTAGAGCAGACCCGACGGCGATCGGGTATTTCTGCCTACTTCGGCGCCGACAGCCATCAGAGCGCCTGCGCAGGAGCCAGGAAGGTAAATATTGCGTCACCGCTGTACGGAGGGCTACAGCGAGACCCCCGAGGGACGCAGGACGGCGTGGGAATCCTCATTAGGATCCTGAGGCTTCCCCCACCCGAGGTGAGTACCCCCCAGGGGCCGTTTTGTCGTTACAGTTCCTCTTTAAAAGACAGTTTTCCCTTTGAAACTTTAAAATCGATTTTCTCAAAAACTATAAGCTCTTTTTGCTAAATTTTTTTTCCTCTTGTACCCACTCCCAAGGTGCACATACCCTGTAAATTTGGGGTATGTAGCATGTAAGGAGGCTTTACAAAGCACAAAAGTTCGGGTCCCCATTGACTTCCATTATGTTCGGAGTTCGGGTCGAACACCCGAACATCGCGGCCATGTTCGGCCTGTTCGGCCCGAACCCGAACATCTAGATGTTCGCCCAACACTACCTGGAACCCCGCGGTCCCCCCGGTTGTATAAAAAGGGGGCATTGGGAATCCTCCCCGTGGCGCTCCTGGATAGTGCTAATGTAGCATAAACTAATTCCCGCAGGGCGATCGTTTTGTGGTATTGGTTTTTGGACCCGGCATAGTTTGGCATGCGAAAGCAAATGCATATTTGCATGAGAATTGCCTCATGAATAGCCAATTAGGCCGGATTTGCAAAGCCAATCTTGCTAGGGTTAAACTTAGTGTTTGAGCACGCAAACATTTTCTCATGGCCTACTTCTTCTTCTTGCTTCAAGGTTGTGGCACGTACTCTATTAGATAGACAGATGCGGCGTATGCTACGACGCGGGTTGGCTAGTTGTATATTATTTGTCTATCTGAGTATGACCTCGGCTCGCTTAAGACTCTGTCTCTGTCTCTTCCTACTTGTACTACAGTCATCTGATTTTCGGGTCTGACCTCGGTCTGTTCCTTACTCTGTTTCTGCCTAAACCCCTGGTACCTCAGCTCTGTTACGTGTATGATTTATTGGCTATCCCTGACTATCCGATATCTGCATATGTGTACACCAAGCATCCTGTACTCAGGCATTAATTTACAACATCGTTAGTGATGGCGTGCATTTACATAACTCGATGACTCGACAGATAATTCACACACGCCACTAAAAAATGACACATCTCCTTCTTTTCACCCCGCCACACTTCCTGGGTGCTTCAGTCATGATCTACCGCTTGGAGATGCATACCTATGAAACGGCTGCCGGGAGATTTGGGCACAGGGTAAAGCCGTTAAAAGGCTTATCCTGCTCCTGCACAAGTCCCGGTGGCGTTAATTACTATTTCCCCTCCATGCCGCCGTGGATAGTAGGTGAAAGATGTAATTCGGCTTCCAGCTATTGCTGGCGGTTGTATTACAGTGTTTTTGTAGTAATTTGTGCTTCGTTTTTTGTCGGCGCCCAAATCACTCGTTGAGTGCCGCTGTGGCCGTAATTCCTATTACGGACTATGGTGGCGCATGCTGCGCCCAAATCTCCTGTGCTGTTTTTCATTTGGAGATGACTGTATTGGACCCCTGGAAGGAGGATTACAACTGGAGGGGTCCTTGCAGAAGGCACACTAAGGTTGCTGGTTGTACTAGGCCAGGGCTGCCCCAGTAGGTTGATCATGATCTATCGGTAGATCGCGACCGCTTGCTGGGTAGATCGCGGCCTCATGGCTGCGTCCCATGAAATTTTGCAGCCGGCAGCTGTAGAACGCGGCCCATCACATTCTGCTGCTGGCCGTTAGTCTCGATCGTGGCCAATCAGGGGAGGAGAGAGGCATGGCTGAGAGGCCAGGGCCGGTTCTGCCATGACGCAGTGTTATGGCTGGGAGCGGCGCTGGAAGCAACACTTCCGCCTGCCCTCACACTGCCCACCAGAGCGCTCCCTCAGCCGCCGAATTGCACATCTGCCATCCAGGCAACCGCGACGTGTGGAGACCAGGACAAGCCAAAGACACCACCGCTGGAGCTGGAGAGAGGTAAGTGGTAACATATGCCCGGCTCCTATATCTAGCTATTTATACTAAAGCACATATACCTAGCTAACCTATACTGAAGGCACCTATACCTAACTACCTATAGGGTGGGGGGGTTAGTAAGTTTAGGATTTGAAACGTTGGTAGATCTCCTGGCCTCGGCAAAATTTAAAGTAGCTCGCGTGCCGAAAAAGTGTGGGCACCCCTGTACTAGGCACTTGGAAGGAGTGTTAGAATGGGAAGTGTGCTTGCAGGAGACACAAGGATGAATGTGGCTGCATTGGGCAATGGGCACCTGGAAGGTGGATTAGAAATGGAAGGGTCCTTGCAGAAGACACAAGGATGGATACGGCTTTATTGGGTACCTGGATTAGGACCCAGAAGGACCATCAGTGCCCTGAGTAAACTACAATATAAAGGAGCCTGTCAGAAGAGTATGAATGATCTCTTGCTGGCAGAAGTTGTGTCCTCAGCACTCTTCAATAAGCTGAAATCAGCAGTTAGGAAGTTTTTGGTGCAACTTTAATATCATTCCACAGGACACATAGGCTGATGCCTGAAGGTCCTACCTCTGCAGACTAAAGGGACTGCAGCAGAAGCCTTGCTGTATCCAGGCAAAACTGGTGGAAAGCATGGAACCTGCTGAGGTGGACAGGACTTGGATTTACAGGAGCAAGGTAAGTATATTCAGGTAAGAATCACGAGATTATGGCTTGGGCAGTGCTGGATGTACCATAAGATACTCTAGGTTCATGTCTACAAACACCTGATGATGGAAAGGTGGCTCAGTCCCCTCCTGAGTGCCACCCTCACTCCTTCCGTATGCAGAGGTTACTCACCTGACACTCGGCATTCCACTGATGAGATCTCCCATCAGTCGGGAGCACCTCTGACTACCTAATGCTAAGGGGAACCTTTGGCTACCTAATACTAAGGGGCACCTGTTGCTACCTATAATGGGCAAGAGAAGTAAGGGAGACGTGACAGCTGGGACAGCAAGCACACTTGTGGTGCGGTTCGGCAGGTGTCTGTAGGGTCATGGAGAGCAAAGTCTAGGGTGCCAGGACATCTGTGCCTATAGGTTCCTGTGATGTAAATCCCTGCCTCGGCATGGGAGTAGCTTTTGAGATGGCTACAACTCAGAAGCCATCTGTGACAGGTTGATCTTGATAGACATGTCCGTTTTTTGCTTTTTTTTTATCAACCTATGGAACTTTGGTTTGTGGAGACCCTCTGTAGGATAATGTCTTTGCCCAATGGGCGGCTTGATAACTAACTTATCAAAGAGTGAAACAAGCAATAAGAAAGATGAAATAACACGAGAGACAAACAGATGAGGACAACTAGATTTGGGGTTTTTGCCTCGAGAGGAGAAAATGATTCAGATAATTATGAATAACATTTATCCAGAATTTTCCGAAAACCGCTGCCTTTATGAAAAACAATTGCCAGATGGCATACATTATCATTCTTTCTCTCCTTTCACAAAAGCAGCATTAATTGCAGAGCCGCCCCAGGCTCCACTCAGCTCATCAGTATGATAACACTCCATGACCCTGATTAACCATCAGTCTACTCAATTAAAGGGATCGTTTAGACATTCAACCAATCATTTGCCTGCAGAGCCACCTGGGCCTCAACCAGGGGCTCCATTTCTAACATTCCCTTGCCCTCCCTCGTCTCCTCGTGGCTTTTTAACATATCTCCAAAAAGACGTAATTGAATTAAATAAAAGCATCTCTTTTTTTTTTTCGAGGGCAGCTGCAGCATCTTCTGTTTGTGGTACGTCAAGCCTTCAGCGTTAAGAAGAACCGCATATGCTCCAAATTAGCAGGTCGAAGAGATGAAACAGTCGATGATAGTATTTTAGTGCCAGCGTGAGAAACAGCTCACAGCTGTGCGCAATTTACAATTAAAGGATTTATCAGGCCGCGATTGTACGGGCGAAATCAAGTGATGAGAGGTCAGTTAGTGAATTAGACCAATTAGGGACTTTTACAGTCAAATGATCTGTCTTATTACCTATTGATGGGACGCCCGCCGTCCTAGCGTCACGCCGGTCACCCTTCAGAAGGTGCTTAATGAAGTGGCGTACTTTTTTTTTATATATTCCAGCAGTTTGATGTAAGGCACTTAGCAGGTCTGTGGAACACGAGAGATGTCACGTTAGATGAAACGTACGCTGTGAACTTGTGCGGGTGGAACGTAAGTTCGTGGTGTAAAACGGTTTGTGCTGTCTAAGAACATAAATAACCACAATCGGGTCCATTCACAAAACTTATTCTATGAATGATCTCTGCTAGCTTCTTGTTCACCACAGCTATAAAATATATTTCCAGCAATTCCCAAGGAGCATAGGGGAAAAACTCTCAAAATAAGCAATTTCTTATTCATTTAACTTTGTTATAACTTTTCTCACCTTATTTGCAATACTCATTTTGCTTGTTGGGTACTTTTTTTTGAGGGGGGGAGGGGGGCCACAAAGGGGGCACGATGGCAAGCTGGTGGGGCCCATTTTAGTGATCAAAATCAATGTTTGTATGGCAAGCTTTAGATATTTTTTTCCTTGCTCAGATGATAAAGTCAAGGCTAACTAATTCAGCACTGAACTAGAATAGTTACCTACAGATGTACTTGGCTAGCTGGCTGGTATGCTTTAATCCTACTTGAAAAGCAAGCTGCTCCTGTGTGGACAGATCACAGACAAATCATTCCAACCCCCAGCCTGCATCTCACGACTCTACAAGCAAGGGAAGGGGGAAGAGGCAGGAAGGAGAGAAATACTGTGTGTGTTTTTCCTTACCTTAGTAGCTAATCATTGCTGGAGACCAGAGCTTGTATTTTACAGACAGGAAGTTTTGAATCAGGATCATTATCCTGTTTTTTACAGACTCTCTCCTGTTCACTGTATACTGCCGGAGCATCGAAACAGTTAACTGTATGTTAGTGAGCAGGAGGGCACTCAGAGGGGCACAGTGATTCCTGGGAGGGAGGAAGTGCCCCAGTGTAGCTCTACCCATGTTTATAGATAAGAAGAGATAAGAAGAAATAATCTGCCTTCATCTTAAAGAGAAGGTCCAAGGAAAATAAAAAAAAAGATCTATTTACCTGGGGGCTTCCTCCAGGCCTTGGCAGTCATCCTCTGCCCTCAGCTCTGCTCCAATCCGGTGTCCCGGGGTCCCCTCCGCTGCAGATGCCGACCTCACTGACGTGGTCTGAAGTGTTCTGCATGGGCGCAATAGTTTTGCATGTGCGCAGAACACTATAGACCATGTAAGCGCGATCGCGAGCACAGTAGATGCCAGTTGGCATCTGTAGCGGCGGGGACCCTGGGAGACCGGCTGCAAGTGGAGCTGCAGCAAGGAGCATATAGGCTGCCAGGGGCTGGAGGAAGCTCCGGGTAAGTAGACCTTTTTTTTTTAAAAAAAAAACTCCTTGTTTCTGTCCCTAACCAGTTCGCGTCCCTGGGGTTTTCCCCCTAAAAAACCCAAGCAATTTTCTACATTTCACAGGTCTCCTATTCATTAGCCAATAACTTTAGCAGTACTTATCACAAATAAATGATCTATACCTTGTTTTTTTCGCCACCAATTAGGCTTTCTTTGGGTGGTACTTTTTGCTAAGAACTATTTTATTTATCTATGCATTATAATGGAAATATGGTGAAAAAAATGTAAAAAGTAATTTTTCCTTAGTTTGCAGCCATTATAGTTTGAAAATAAAAAGTGTTGCTAAAGATTAAACCCTCACATTTTATTTGACCTTGTGTCCTGGTTATTACAACATTTAAATTATGTTCCTAGTACAATGTATGGCGACAATATTTTATTTGGAAATGAAGGTGTATTTTTTCCATTTTTTGCTTTTGCTTTTCTCATTGTAGTTTATCAGTAATTAAAAGCCAGTATTTGTATTATATAACAGTAACACGCCCTCATGGTGTACATATTTAAAAAGCTAAGTCCCTAAGGTAACAATGTATGTATTCTCTTTTCAATTCTGTTACTTTTCTTTCTTTTTACAAATGTTTTACTTTGGCACAGGGTATATAAAAATAATAATTGTATTGCTTTTGATTCAGTTTGTCATGAAAAAAAAATCAGTTGACATAGTCCTTAGCCCTAATATACCTCAAATTGTATTCTCTTGCTTGTCACGGTTAAAATGATACCCCATATACATAATCAGGTAGCTATTTGGGCTCACAGCAGCCTCTTCACCACGAGTAGCACCAATGACTTTTTCAAGGCCATTTTTTTCACCAGATGTAACATTGTCATTCTTTCTTATCAAAGCCCCTACAGCATCAGGACATTCAATACACGTCACAAATGTCACCATTCTGAAAACTAGAGACCCAGGTCTACTGAAATATTGCCATTTTGTAACAGTCGCACTTATGCATTTTTCATGAAATTTGAACGTAACATTGAAAATGCTGTTTTTTTACAGGTTTTTTCACTTTGCAACGAAAATAAAGTCAGGTGACATAGGCCTTAGCCCTAATATACCTCAAATTGTATTCTTTTGCATGTCACGGTTAAAATGATACCCCATATACATAATCAGGTAGCTATTTTGGCTCACAGCAGCCTCTTCACCACGAGTAGCACCAATGACTTTTTCAAGACCATTTTTTTCACCAAATTTAACATTGTCATTCTTTCTTATCAAAGCACCTGGAGCATCAGAACATTCAATATATGTCACAAATGTCACCATTCTGAAAACTAGAGATTCAGGTATACTCAGATATTGCCATTTTGTAACAGTCGGACTGATGCGGTTTTCATGAAATTTGAACATAACTTTGAAAATGCTGTTTTTTACAGGTTTTTTTTCACTTTTGTCATGAAAATAAAGTCAGGTGACATAGGCCTTAGCCCTAATACATGTCAAATACATACGTATATTATATATATTATTTACGTCAAATTCTATCTTGCTTTTCAAGATTAAATTGGTACCCCTTTAGCTTTCTGGGTGCATAGTACACCATTACACTCAAGGTGCGCAATGGCTTGTAATGTACAGCAAGGTTATGTAATGTACAGCATAAATATATGATTCCCAAATGACAAATAAATTATAACTCACCACTGGAGATCTATGAGGCAGCATTAGATGGGAGGGATGAATTGAGCCAATCCAGGAGTTAGAAGCTGGAGAAGGGTAGTCAGCCAAGCCAGGGTCAAAAACCAGAGAATGGTCATCAGCCAATCCATGGGTCAGAAACCAGAGAATAATCGTCAGCCAATCCAAGGGTCAGAAACCGGAGAATGGTCGTCAGCCAATCCAGGGGTCAGAAACCAGAGAATGATCGTCAGCCAATCCAAGGGTCAAAAACCGGAGAATGGTTATCAGCCAATCCAGGGGTCATAAATCGGAGAATGGTCGTCAGCCAATCCAGGGGTCAGAAACCAGAGAATGATCGTCAGCCAATCCAAGGGTCAGAAACCGGAGAATGGTCGTCAGCCAATCCAGGGGTCATAAATCGGAGAATGGTCGTCAGCCAATCCAGGGGTCATAAATCGGAGAATGGTCGTCAGCCAATCCAGGGGTCGGAAACCAGATGACAAAATGTATATAGTGAACACAGTTTGAAAAAGATGAATCGCTAATAATTTTGAACTGTGTGGTACACTTTAAAACAGCCGTTAACACAGAGGCCTGGTTTTGATGGGCACTTAGGGCAGTGGTATCTGGAGTCCCTTCTGATGTGGTGTTTGGTACACACTTTACATCTTTTTTGAGGATATTTTTTTAATGGATTAGAGGGGAGTGACACAGGGAAATGCCTATCGCGAAGTCTTACCACATCTTCACAATCCAGAGAGTCTGTGGGGTGCGCAGTATTAGCAGGTTCACCAATCAGTGCTGAAACCACATCCTCCTGGAACTTGATGTATGTGTCCGCATTGCCCGATTCTTTGTAGATGACAAAAGCATTGTACAATGTCATCTGCAGGAGATGAATTCCGACTTTTTTGTACCACGCCTTGGTTTTTCGGTGGACTGCATATGGTTCAAGCACCTGATCAGAGAGGTCGACACCCCCCATGTACTTGCTGTACTCTGCAATGGCTACTGGCTTTTGTTGCGTTTCTCCCTGAGATACCGTTGTCACTGTAGCCTCCGTGTGAATTGTGGACAACATGAGTACGTCCCTCTTGTCCCTGTATTTTAGTGCCAAGAGTTCATTACTTCGGAGGCTGAAGGACTCTCCCTTTTGCAATTTTTTGTGTAGGACCTGCTGAGGCATTGCTTTCCTGTTCGGCCTCACAGTACCACATGCTGGAGTTTCAGATGCATACAGGAATTTAAAAAGCGGTACACTTGTGTAGAAATTATCTACGTACAAGTGGTACCCTTTGTGCAGAAGTGGATTAAGCAGGTCCACAACAATTTTTCCGGTGGTACCCAAGTATGATGGGCATCCAGCGGGCTCAAGCACACTGTCTTTCCCTTCATATACATTAAAAGCATATGTATATCCAGTCCTGCTCTCGCAAACCTTATATAGCTTAACCCCATACCTGGCACGTTTGCTGGGGATGTACTGTTTAATGGCTAACCTGCCATGGAAGGGAACCAGGGACTCATCCACTGAAATGTTTTGCTCAGGCTTGTATACCTCACAAAACTTTTTGTTGAGGTGATTGAGAAGAGGCCTTATTTTAAATAAGCGGTCACGGTCTGGGTCATCAGAGGGGAGATCGTTATCATTATTGTTAAAATGCAGAAATTGCATGAGCATTTGATAACGGCCCCTGGTCATTGTTGCCCGGTAAATAGCCATCCAATGTATTGGTTTTTTGGACCAATACATTTGGACTTGTGGTTTCCATGTAATGCCCATGTTGAAAGTCAGGCCAAGGAAAGCTTTAAGCTCAGTGATGGATGTGGGCTTCCATTTTGATTTGTAATAAGAGGAAGGATGATCAGCCAAAAATTGTTGAGCATAGATGTTAGTCTGCTCAACGATATATTCCAGGAACTGGTCAGTAATCAGCAACTGAAAAAAATCAAGAGGTGCCATATTTGCGGTCTCAACTAATAATCCGCTGCTTGCGGTAAAAGGGGGGATATTGGGTTCTTCCATATTTGGAGTAGACCATACAAGATCACACATTTCAGGTGGTACCTGAGTGTCTCTCCGAGGTACCTTTCGCCTTCTATTCTGCCGTGGCCTGGTGGCACTTTGACCGCCCTGACTGCTATGGCTGGTTGCTGCAACAGTGTCCACTGCTCTCCCTTCTCTGACACCTGATGGCCCTTCTTCACCCGAATCACTCTCGCTGATGGCCTTAGACTGCACCCTTCTGCGGACTTTCTGCGCTGGTCGCCTTTCGGACTCAGATATAGAGTCGCTATCGGAAATCGACTCTGAGTCATCTATTGGTAGCCACTCAGCGCCCTCAGATTCCTCCCCACTTGTGCTGCTGTTTTGCAGGAAGGCGCATGCCTCTTCTGCCGAGTAAAACCGTTTGGTCATTTTAGTATCGGGTTTGGGAAAGGTAGGTAGGTTTTTTTGTTTGTTGGTGTTTTTAGATAGGTAGGTAGGTAGGTAGGTAGGTAGGGCAATCTATACCCCAGAAACGTAAAGTAAACCCCAGAAAAGTTTTTAAAAAGGTAGGGGTTTTTTAGGTATAGGTAGGTAGGGCAAAATATATACGTATAACCTATATATATCTATTTATATATATATATATGTAGATATATATATACATACACACACGTTAAACTTAAGTAAACCGCAGAAAAGTTTTAAAAAGGTGGGAAGTGGGTAGAAGGGCTTAGCTTAGGGATAAGCTGGCAGGGTATGGGAGATACAGGGTTAATGGCCTAGGTATGGGGTATAATACTATATAATTTTAATCAAAAAACACTAAGCTCACGATCAGCAGATCAGCAGCTCCTGTCACATCAGAATCCCCTCAGAGACAGAATGACAGGTTTCTGAGGTGACAGAGCTACTGTAAATAAATGTTTGTAAACATTTTATTAAGATTTTAAGAATGATAGCTGCTATTGGTCATAGCAGCCATCATTCACAATTTCAAGCATTTTGATTGGCTTATGGGAACACTTTCCCACTCACCAATCACTGGGCAAAAAGAGACACTGGGGGGCGTGCTAGGATCAGGCTTTATTGATAGATCATAGCTTCAATGAATGAAGCAGTGATCTATCATATATTAACTTTTATTAACTATATTGATTGGTTGTAGGAATGTATATTCCTACATACCAATCATTCCTACAAGCGAAATCCGCGTGATCGCGCGCGTGCACGCGCGCAATCGTGCACAGCATGCAAAAAACCATCTATTGTTTACATTTTTAATGAATGATCACAGCTGCGAGGTGCAGCGGTGATCATTCATATATAGGACATTTGGATTGGTTAAAGGAACGTTTGTTCCTATACTCCAATTCATACTCTATCAGCGGGTAACGCCGGCTCGTGCACGCGCACGTGCGCGCGCACGGGAAGCCCTGACAGCCGGCAGTCTCATAATCACGTCGTCTGGCTTTCACAGGCATATGCCAGCGACGTGATTATACTGTATGTGGGACACAAACTGGCTAAAATATTTCTATTACAGGAGAATTTAGCGTAATTTCACTGAACCAAATGTTCAGTAACTATAACATTTGTCTTTAATTGTGTGGTTAAGGACTGTAATTTTACTGATCCAATAAACAAAACTCTCATAGATTGTGATGCGTTTCTCAGGACTAGGTTCCCTCTTCATCAGGCATATAAAGAGAATAAAATCTCCCATGAGCCCTAGCAAAGCCTAGCGACTCAGGGCCCTTTCAGTTTTTTTACCGTACCCCACCGTCGTGCAATAAAGGTCTATGGAAAATTTCATACTAGGACGCTACGGCAAGACGAGATGTTTTTGCCGCATCCCCGACGCAGGGCCAGAAAACGTAACCGCGCGGTATCTGTGGCGAGCTGCAGCGGATGTCATGCTAGGCTATGGCGACGCGTGCAAGCGTATTTTAACAATATGATTCCGTGTACTTCCTGCATACCCGAAACAGGAAGTGACAGCAAGCACGCGTCAATCCCTGCTTGGGCAGTGGCCAGACAGCGAACACCGCGCTATTGCAGGTCTGTTTTTGATGGTGCAACAATGCACCACATTGCTGACGCTCTTAACCTCACCATTGAGTTGTTTCCCTGAGAGGAGGTACATTTCCCTTTACCTTCTCTATTTTTAAACTGCTTTTAATAATTGAATTTCACTTTGGCGCCTCTGAACCACGCACATAACCACACCACCTCATGTGGAGGACATATCCCGTTGTTGTTTTGTCCATAACAGCAGTGAAGGACTTTTTAACCTGAGTGGGATTGGATTTTGTTCTTAGCATACTGTGTGGCCACTGCTGCAGCACACAAATGTGAGCATAATTATTTACATACAGTAGTCTTAAGAAACTTACTACACTAATTTGGCTTTTGGCTTCCTCCCACGTTCCCCTTCCCCCTTTTTTTGATTGGACTTAGGAGACTTGAGGCGAAAATAAACTAATAACGTAAAAGATTGTATCCATCTTCCTTCTCCTAAAGATGACTTTTTAAGATATTCCACAAGTTTATTTTATGTGTAAATCTACTTTTTAAGTTTTAACTGTTTTATTATTTTTGCTCAATGACACATTCATTGAAGTATGCCAGAGCTAAAATCTATGAACTATTGACCCTTTTATCTCTTTCCTGCTCTCAGAAGCCATTTTCTGCTAGAAAAGTGTTTTATAGTTGGAATTTCTTATCAGTGAGGGTTACACTGTACTCACTTCCAGTCTGAGTCAGGACTGAGTCAGCCACTCACATACCTGATATTTAACTCTTTCAGGCAGACAAAGAAAAAAAGGAACACAGGAATTTGTGTGCCTGGCACTGTACATACCCATGTCTATTTCATCATGTCACATGTAACCTCGGTTATCTTTTAATAGGCGGAATTTTGAATTCAGTCAGATTTGGAATTTGGGAGTTTCAACCATCCCTACTAATGACCACTGAGATTGTATTCTGACATTGCCCCATCCCATAAGGTAGCCTCCTGATACACTTTGGAGCCCAAACTGAACACCTTGAATGAAAGCATCTGTCCAGTCTCATTTGTTAACTTAGAGTTCCAAAGCCAGTAGAAAACATGCCTGGTCTCCCAGAATGCTCTGGGGGAAGGATAATTCCACATAACTAAACAGCCTAGGCTAAGCATCACTGGGAGGGTGGAGCTACATACAATACACAACAATATAAAGCTATAGGAAGTGGTTATCCAGAATAATTGACTGTATTCTCCTATATGGTCACTACAGGTCCTCTTTAATTGACCGCATCCTGCGATTAAGTGTAGGGAGCAAAACTAAATTTCCTTATCTGAAAGGTGGGCTTTCTAATCTGAGTTTGCCCACAGAACATTAAAATATCTAAGCAAAGTCTGTTGGAAAGTTGATGGAGGGACCCCATATTTCTTCTGACGGGCTTGGCTGGATCACCAGAAAGCTCTTGGGAGCAAAATTATATGTGAAGATGACACTGGATCTGGTGAGTCTAATACATTCTAGAGAAAGCATCTGTTTTAATATTGAGAACGTTGAGGTCTAAGAAAACAGAAACTTCTAGTACCTAAGTTAGCCAGGTGGGAAACTGCAGGGGTTCTGCTTCTGCCTACCAGGCATAAGGTTGTGAGTTTGACTCCCAGCTCCACTCATTGTCTTAACCTATGGCTGGAGTTCAGCTACAGCCATGGGCTTGACCTGTGTCCTAGATTGCCATGGCTGGAGCTGTAATGTTGACGGTAACCCCCCTTGCGGAACAAGGTGGTATAACCTACACCACTTGGCAAAGAGGTAAAAAAAAGCAAAACCATTTAACTTCACACAAAAGAAGTTTATGAGCTTAGGTACCGGGTCACCAGACAGTTTAAATGCAAAGTAGGATCTCAACTGTTTGTATTAATTTGACACTATATTGATTTTCTGTATATTATGATTCCTCCAGTCCATGTTTTATATAGATCATTTGATGTTGAACAGACTTGTTACCTGTCAGGTTCAGCCCACAATGGGTGAAATCTTTTGTATAAATGTAATTTCCTGCTTGTTCATGACGAGCTGAGACTAAGGACATGTGTGTCTGAAACGCGTCAGCTGCCTTGTCTGTCTTTTACACCACTGTGGCCTTCTGTGCTGAAGTTCTATCTGTATTCCAAGCTGCATGAAGCCACAGACCGACAAAGGCATGCACCTGCCGGGAGAGGGGAGACACTACTCTGCCAAAGACTCTGCGAAGGCCCCATGGAGCACAGTTAAGTTGGAGGCCCCTAGCGGCTCTGGGGGCCTTGCTGCAACAATTGCCCCCTTTGCCTCTATGCGGCCCTGTCTAGCATAAACCCATTAACTTATTACCCTATTTTTGGATGTAGAAATAAACCAACACAAACGCAAGGAGAAGGTACAAGTCCCATTCAGATAGCTAACCTAGGACTGTGCCGCTGCAAGGCAAGAGTGCCAGTTATAGATGGTTTTGGGAGAAAAGTATGTTCCATTGGAGGGGGAGTAGAGTTGGGCCGAACGGTTCGCCTGCGAACGGTTCCATGCGAACTTCCGTGGTTCGCGTTCGCGTCCCGCAGGCGAACCTTTGCGGAAGTTCGGTTCGCCCCATAATGCACCATGGAGGGTCAACTTTGACCCTCTACATCACAGTCAGCAGGCACAGTGTAGCCAATTAGGCTACACTAGCCCCTGGAGCCACTCCCCCCTACTAAAAGGCAGGCAGCGGCGACCATTACGGTCACTCGTGTGCCACTGCCTGCCTGCATTAGTGAGAGTAGGGCGAGCTGCTGCACACTCTCTCTCATAGGGAAAGATTAGTTAGGCTTAGCTTGTTCCTGGCTGCATACCTGTCCTGTGAACCCACCACTGCATACCTGTTCTGTGAACCCACCACTGCATACCTGTTCTGTGAACCCACCACTGCATACCTGTTCTGTGAACCCACCACTGCATACCTGTACTGTGAACCCACCACTGCATACCTGTTCTGTGAACCCACCACTGCATACCTGTACTGTGAACCCACCACTGCATACCTGTTCTGTGAACCCACCACTGCATACCTGTTCAGTGAACCCGCCACTGCATACCTGTTCAGTGAACCCGCCACTGCATACCTGTTCTGTTCAGTGAACCCGCCACTGCATACCTGTTCTGTTCAGTGAACCCGCCACTGCATACCTGTTCTGTTCAGTGAACCCGCCACTGTATACCTGTTCTGTTCAGTGAACCCGCCACTGTATACCTGTTCTGTTCAGTGAACACGCCACTGCATACCTGTTCTGTTCAGTGAACCCGCCACTGCATACCTGTTCTGTTCAGTGAACAGTTTGGTGTGTCAGTGTGAAGCAGTACCTTAATTACACTACCTGATTGATGTATACACATGCAAGATGTTTTAAAGCACTTTAGGCCTGTCATTTAGCATTCAATATGATTTCTGCCCTTAAAACGCTGCTTTGCGTCAAATCCAGATTTTTCCCGGGGACTTTTGGCGTGTATCCCACTCCGCCATGCCCCCCTCCAGGTGTTAGACCCCTTGAAACATCTTTTCCATCACTTTTGTGGCCAGCATAATTTTTTTTTCTTCAAAGTTCGCATCCCCATTGAAGTCTATTGCGGTTCACGAACTTTAACGCGAACCGAACCTTCCGCGGAAGTTCGCGAACCCGGTTCGCGAACCTAAAATCGGAGGTTCGGCCCAACTCTAAGGGGGAGGTATAATGGACATTTTGAGTGTAATATTACGTTACACCAGGAAGGTAATACTAGGTTTTTTGGGGGTAAATAATAACAAAACAGGAAGCAGAGGCATAACTAAAGGAAAGCAGCCTCTGGGACTGCGGGGAGGTGGGGGTGGGGTGGGGTGGGGGATCAGAGTTGTAAAGCGGCCCCAAATATTACTTCACTCCCTCTGATAAAGGGGCGCCATCCTCCAGATCAGATGGTTTTGTGGCTACACTTGTTATGGGTGTGAAGATTATTGGGGCTACACTTGTTTTAGGACCCTTGTGAGATGGGCTCCCAGGCTGTGAGGATCGCTAGAAGTAGGCAATGAAGAGGGTGTACACATCCGGGGGCCCTGTCTAAAGTATTGCTGGAAGCCCCATGATTTGTAGTTACGCACCTGACAGTAAGGCTACCCTAAATTGGAGTGGTAGGTTGGGTTATATTCTACATTTATTCTACATTGGGAGCAAAAGGCTTGGTGGATATGCTAAGTTTCAAGGGGGTCGGGGAGGGGGGATTCACAGTATTTTATACCAGTAGAGGTAGTGCTGGGGCTTTGGGATTTTGGAAGGTGATGGAATGGTTTTTAGATGCGGGGAATCCAGCTAGTTTTGGCAGTGCAGAGTATGAACTGAAGACAGGAGCCGACAATTCTGCCTGCGAGGAAACCAACTGACAACTCGCACCAAAGCTATACTGTACTAAACTGCCAGTTATGATATTATTAACCACTCCAGCCTACAGCGTCGAAAATCATATGCATCCGAGCAATGTTCACCTCCCATTCATTTGCCAATAACTTTATCGCTACTTATCACATTTAATTGATCTATATCTTGTTTTTTGCGCCACTGCTTTGGGTGGTACATTTTGCTAAAAATTATTTTTTTCTAAATCCATTTTAACAAGAAGATTAAGAAAGAAATGGATTATTTCTCAGTGTTTAGCCATTATAGTTTAAAATGAATACATGCTACCGTAATTAAAACTCATGTATTGTATTTGCCCATTTGTCCCGGTTATTACACCATTTAAAGTATGTCCCTATCACAATTTATGGCGCCAATATTTTATTTAGGAATAAAGGTGCATTTTTTCAATTTGCGTCCATCACTATTTACAAGCTTATAATTAAAAAATATATAATAGGATACTCTCTTGACATGCATATTTAAAAAGTTCAGACTCTTAGGTAACTATTTATGTTGTTTGTTTGATTTTAATTGTATTTTTTTATTTTTATTAAAAAATATATATGGGTAATTTTTGGTGTGGGAGGGAAACAGATAATTTTAAATGTAAAATAATGTAATTCACGCTTTCAGGAACAATAAAGAGCACAGGAGCCCTTTTTTTTGCAGAAAAACTGCGGTCTCTGATAAGAGACCATCGGTTTTCTGCAGAGAACTTAGATCGGTGAATGGGAATTATATTCCCATTCACTGATCGGGGAACTAACGGCAGGCAGCGGGAGCGCGCGCGATCTCATGCAGCGGCAGCAGCACAGTCTATCTGGATGGATATATCCGTCCAGATAGACTTAAGTGGTTAAAGAAGAACGGTCGCAAAAATCTTAAAATTTAAAACACATACAAATAAGTAGTACATTTCTTCCAGAGTAAAATGAACCATAAATTACTTTTCTCCTATATTGCTGTCACAGTAGGTAGTAGAAATCTGACAGAACTGACAGGTTTTGGGCTAGTCCATCTCTCCATAGGGGATTCTCAGCATGGCCTCTATTCTTTATAAAGACATTCCCTGAAAAAGATTCATACAAAGATGCTGGCCAGCCTCCCTGCTCACTGCACACTTTTTTGGCAGTTGGACACAGCAACTGCCATTGACTAAGTGCTTTTAAAAATAAAGACAACCCTGAGAACCCCCCATGAGAAGATGGGCTAGTCCAAAATCTGTCGCTAATGTCAGTTTTCTACTACTTACTGTAAGTGACAGCAACATATGAGAAAAGTAATTTATGGCTTATTTTACTCTGGAAGAAACGCACTTCTTATTTGTGTATGTTTACATGTACGGTATTTTAAATTTTAAGATTTTTGCAACAGTGGTCCTTTAAGGAAAGATTCATATGATCTTTGGTTTGAAGAGTAGTGATGAGCCCAAATTTCACATAATCATAATTTTGCATCGTAATTCGCAATTATGATTCAGAATTGTAATGCAAAATTTCAGGAAAAAATTGTAATTTATTTTGCATGTAAATGTAATCAAGAATCATAATTTCGCAATTTTGCATACTTTTGTTCTGACTTTAGCCAAATGCTCTATACATGCTCTTGTCCCCAACATTGCTAGGTATGTTAAGGGGAATAATGGGAGCAAGTTAAAAAAAAAAATAACTTTTCAAAAAAACCTTGTAATTTTTGAGAAACACAATTTATATATATAAAAGTGTGTGGTGTGTGTGTGTGTGTGTGTGTGTGTGTGTGTGTGCACGTGTGTGTGTGTGCACGTGCGTGTGTGTGTGTCGAAAACAGCTTGACCAATTTGAATGAAACTTGGTGTACAGATCCCTTACTACCTGGGATGATATGTTCTGGGGGTCTCGCGTTCCCCCTGTACACCTGGGTGGAGCTACAAACAGCAAATCAGATTTCACCCTTTCATGTCAATGGAAAAAATGTAAAAGCCTGCCATTCTCACAGTAATCAAGCCAGGCACTTGGTGACCGAGGTTACAAATTCAGGAAAAGTGGGCGGAGCATAAAACAGCCAATCAAATTTCAGCCATTCATTTTAAATGGGAAATTGTAAACTGCAGCCATTCTAACACGGTTAATCGCAGGGCTCTCAAACTTGCCACAGTTGGTCACTGGGTGAATGTGATTAAGATTCAAGAAAGTGGGTGGAGCCTACCACAGACAATCAAAATTCACCTATTGATTTTCAAGGGAAATACTTCAACTGCTGCTATTCTTACACTGTTGATGGCAGAGGCTTCAAACTTGCTAAAGTCGGTCTTTGGGTGACTGGGGTCTAACTTCACTAAAGGGGGGGGGGGGCACAAACAGTCAATCAGATATATTTGGTGGAAAAAACTGCTTCCATTCGCACATTTTTGATGCCAGGAACCTGAAAGCTCACAAACTTGGTCATTGGGTGACTGTGTGTCAAGGTTACAAAAAAGTGGGCAGAGCCAAAACAAATGTTACTGGGAAAATATAAACTGCAGCCATTCGTACACATTTAATGGCAGGGTTCTCAAACTTTGCACAGTTGGTTGCTGGGTGACTGAAATTAAGATTTTGGAAGGTGGGTGGAGCCTACAACAGCCAATAAAAATTCACCTTTTGATTTTCAAAGGGAATATTTAAGCTGCTACCATTCTTGAACTGTTAATAGCAGATGCCTCAAACCTGCTCCAGTTGGTCACTGGGTGACTAGGGTTCAAATTCAGAAAGGGGGCGGAGCCACAAACAGCCAATCACATTTGTTTATTTTTCAATGGGAATATACAAAGTATTGATACCAAGGACCCCAAAGCTGATAAACTTGATAATTGAGTGACTGTATGTCAAGGTTAGAAAAAGTGGGCGGCGCCAACAACTTAATTTTTTACATGGCAGGGTTCCCAAACTTGACACAATTGGCCACTGGGCGACTGGGATTAATATTCAGAAATGTAGGTGGAGCTTTCAACAGCCAATTAAAATACATCTATTGATTTTCAAGGGAAATATTTACATTGCTGCCATTCAGGCAGAGGCCTCAAATCTGGTACACTGGGAGACTAGGGTTTAAATTCTGAAAAGGGGGCGGGCCAAAACCAGCCAATCAGATTTTAATGGTAAAATGCAACTTATTGATGCCAAAGACCCCACAGCTCATAAACTTGGTCATTGAGTGACTGTATGTCAAGTTTAGAAATAGTGGGCAGAGCCAAAAACAACTACCTTTTTATATGGGAAAATATAAACTGCAGCTATTCTTACACTGTTAATGGCAGGGTTCTCAAACTTGACACAGTTGATCACTGGGTGACTGGGATTAATATTCAGAAAAGTAGGTGGAGCCTACAAGAGAATGAAAATACACCTATTGATTTTCCATGGGAATATTGAAACTGCAGCCATTCTTACACTACACTGTTAATGGCAGAGACCTCAAACCTGCTACAATCGGTCGTTAAGTGACTGGGGTTCAAATTCACTAAAGTGGCGGAGCCAAAAACAGCCAGATTTCTTTGCTGGATAAACTGCTTCTATTCACACAATTTTGATGCCAGGAACCCAAAAGCTCACAAACTTGGTTATTGAGTAATGACTGTGTGTCAAGGTTACAAAAAGTGGGTGTAGGCAAAAACAGATTAATATTCAGGAAAGTGGGTGGAGCCTAAAAAAGCCACTCAAAATTCACCTGTTGATTTTCAAGGGGAATATTAAAATTGCTGCCATTCTTGCACTGTTAATGGCACAAGCCTCAAACCTGGTACAGTTGGTCATTGGGTCACTGGGGTTCAAATTCAGAAAAGGGGACGGAGCCACAAACAGTCATTCAGATTTTGAAAAACACAAACGAGACCGAGAGCCCAATATGGTGCAGTATCTCAGAGTAGAATGAAATAAATGTAAATCGATAGTAGATATACTCACAAGGTTGGGTTACCGCAAAGGCAACCACTAAAACGGCAGGTGGGGAGAATTATAACCTGAACCCACTCAGGTATTAAAAATGTCGCTCTCTGTAAACAAGAAAAACAGATGGGGATGCACCCCTCCACCCAGGGTGGACTCAATCAATGAAACTTGACCTTCTAACATATTAGAAGGTCAGGTTCTGGTAAGAACGCCTCTGGGACAGAGGCGTTCCTACCAGAACTTGACCTTCTAATGTGTTTCTCCTTTTTGATTGCCTGATGAAGCGGCAGCCTTGCCCGTGAAACGCGTTGCATATACTTGGAGAATCCCCAATAAATAATATTGTTGTTTATCAACGGCTCATTGGCTTGTCCTTACCTGAGGGAGGTAAGTCCACCTACATCCCTCCTTTTAAATGGTTTTTAAATATTTTATTCTTGCTGGCGCCTCTGTTGTGTTCAATTATTTCAGCCAATCAGATTTGTTTCATTTCATGGGAAAATACAAATTATTGATGCCAAGGACCCCAAAGCACACAAACTTGGGCATTGAGTGACTGTGTGTCCAGGTTACAAAAAGTGGGCGGAGCCATAAACAAATTTCACTTGGAAAATATAAACTGCATCCCTTCTTACACTGTTTATGGCAGGGTTCCCAAACTTTGCCCAGATGGTCACTGGGTGACTGAGAGTAATATTCAGGGGAGTGGGTGGAGCCTATAATAGCCAGTAAAAATTCACCTGTTGATTTTCCAGTGGAATATTTAAATTGCTGCCATTTTTACACTGTTATTGGCAGATACCTCAAACCTGCTACAGCTGGTTATTGGGTGACTGGGGTTCAAATGCTGGAGAGGGGCGGAGCCACAAAAAGCCAATCTGATTTCTTTAATTTCTTTGGGAATATACAAACTATTGATGCCAAGGACCCCAAAGCTCACAAACTTGGTCATTGAGTGTTTGTGCGTTAGAGTATGAAAAAGTGGGCGGAGCCAACACCAGTAAAATACATACACGGGCAACCTCGGGTCATCAGTGGGTGGAGACAAATACAAATTTCACTGGGAAAATGTAAACTGCAGCCATTCTTACACTGTTAATGGCAGGGTTCTTAAACTTTGTACAGTTGGTCACTGGGTGACTGGCATTAATATTCAGAAAAGTGGGTGGAGCCTACAAAAGTGAATCAAACTTTACCTATTGCTTTTCAAGGGAAATATTTAATTACTACCATTCTTGCACTGTTAATGGCACAGGCCTCAAATCTGGTACAGTTGGTCATTGGGTGACTGGGGTTCAATTTCAGAAAAGGGGGTGGAGCCACAAACAGCCAATCAGATTTTGTTTTCATTTCAATGCAAATTGTTGATGCCAAAGACAGCAAAGCTCACAAACTTGGTCATTGAGTAACTGTGTGTTAGGGTTAGAAAAAGTGGGCGGAGCCAACACCAGCCAAATACATACCCGGGCAACGCCGGGCAATTAGCTAGTTTTAAATATGCAAAGAAAAAATTATTTTTAGACTGTCATTTTTCTGAGTTTAAAAAAAAAAATGTTTCCTTTGCATATTTAAAATCTATTTTCTAAAAAACTACAAGGTCTTTTAGAAAAATTCATTTTTTTCTTTTTTTTTTCTTATTCCCCTTAACATATCTAGCAAATTTGGTGATGATAGCACGTATAGAGGCTTTGCTATTAACAGCTACAGTCTGCACAAAATTACGCAATAAATGACGTGAAAAGTAAGCGAAATTTCAAAGGGATTACATGAAATAAATTGAATGTCCAAATTGTAATTATGCGTAATTTTAGCGTTATGGTAATTAGCAGATTACGATGATCACTTTAAGAGATGTCTTAGACAATCTGTCCACCATCTCAGTTGAGGGAACTTTTAGATTCCTTCTGGACAGATTTCTGTTGGTTCCCAGCATTTGACAAGGCTCCCAATGTTGCTCCATGCTGTCGATAATTTAGGGGCTCTGCCATTAAACAATGCATCAGAAGAAGAACAGCGAAATGCCATGAAAGGGCTTAAACTGCATCGCTGTTACCGCAGTCTCCGAAGAGTAAACTATTTGTGAAGTCTGTCATCCCACCAGCCTGCAGCACTGAAGGATAATCAAAGTAAATCATTACTCATGACTTTACTTGAGCAAAATTGAGAGTGCCACAAGCAAGAAAAACTATAAAGACAAGTGAAGTGAAATATTCATTCAGTGATTAATATAACATTAGATGACCCATTTGAACGTTGCAATCTTCTAAGACAACAAAGGCTTGAGTGAGCCGTATAGTCGTGAGTACAAGCAGTTCTGGAACTCCCCAGGTAGGCCCTCACCCCACAAAGTCTGCTGTGTGAATACTATAGCCAATAACCACTTTGTTTTATCATCCTAACAAATGGGATGGGACCTCAGGACAAACTCTCAGCGGGGGCTCACTGAGAAAGTTGAAACTTCTAAAACTACTAAAGAAGAGATTTCAGCAAGTATGGAACCTCAACTTAGTCCACAGAAGATCTGAGCATGATATGATCTCCGTAAAAGGTATAACAGTTTTTCTGGCACCAGGTGTTACATTTTAAAGGTTAAAACTTTTGACCATAATTTTTCACCGGAAACTTTCCTGAACCCGCTCATCTAACAGAAAGATCATCTCCAGCTCCAAAAACTCCTTTCACTCTCACCTAGAGAATCCTATAATTTCTAGCTGCTCCTCCATAGAGATGGCCCGAATAGGTCGCTGGCGAGCAGCATTCTGCAAACATCGGCTGTTCGCATTCGCGGCGAATAGCGAACATTTGGGGCTCGATTCACAAAGCGGTGCTAACCCAGTTAGAGACTTTAGGCATGATAACCATTGCACCACGCTGGTGAAAAGCCAGTTTAGGCGTGATAAGTTTAGGCATGCTAAGTTTAGGCATGCTAAGTTTAGATAAGTTTAGATTGCACGCAAAGTCCCGCACGCAAAACAGCGCCATTAAACTCTATGCGAAGTGCACCAAACTTTGCTAGCGCAAAACTTTTGATCAGCTGTGCACTGCGGTGCTAACCCAGTTGGTGCTTAAACTTATCATGCCTAAACTTATCACACCTAAACTTAACATGCCTAAACTTATCACACCTAAACTTATCACACCTAAACTTATCATGCCTAAAGTGAGTTTAGGCATGATAAAGGGCTTTTCACCAGCGTGCTAACTGTTAGCACCGCTTTGTGAATCAGGCCCTTGGTGTGTTCTATTTGCCCCTATACATCATCATTGAGCTAAACTTTGACCCCTTACCTCACAGTCAGCAGACACATGGCAACCAATTTTTTCTTTAAAGGTTATGATGCTGTTGCTCATCTTTTAGAGCAGAGAGGAAGTGCTGAGTTCAGGTCTGCTTTATAACAAGGGTCACCTTCCGCTTTAAGAAGTACAGTAAATGCCAGAAAATACAATGGTGAAGCGAGCTGAGCGATGTCCTTGAAGCAGGTTTGGGAGAAACAGCTGAGGAGCGTCTTGAGCGAAGTGTATAATTGGTGTGTGATCTTTGTGTGGATCTCACACCATTGGGTGAGAGCCACCATATGTCCCGTGATTGATAGGAACATTTAATGAGTTCTTACAAGCAATTAAATAATCAAGAGGGCCTGCTGTTCCACGGCTTAGCTTGATAGAACGCTGACAAATGAAGAGATATCAGCCACCTAATCAAAGGAACATATTTCCTTGGGAACAAAATAATATTACCCACCAGTGCAATCAAAGGACAAAAGAACACGGAGAGGACAACAGAGGAAGATAAACGGCCTGCTCATTTCATTACTGCCGTTTTACGGGCTCCATTTATTGGGGGCTATTAAATCAAAAGGAAAATTAGGCTGGTTAAATATTTTCATTCGTCTTGCGGTCTTGCAGGCTCGCTCCTCTGCCGGGATCAGGAACGCCGTGCTAGAGGACGCCGAGTGTCTCCTTTAAACAAGAAACTCTCCCTCACTGAAAACTTTACTCCTTCTTACATTAAAGTAGAACTCTGGAGTGTGATATGGCCAGTCTTTTTTTTCCTTTCAATTCAAGCACTTTATTGTCATTGTATGACACAACTGTAACGATTGGTGTCAACACCCAGAGAGAATTTGATTATTGGTGATGTGCAGTATCACCAGTAATACAGATATATACCCGATTATGGATGATCTGCAGAATCACCAATAATCCGAGTATGACTAACCTCTGGACACCTATATAGTGTGAGTGTTTGGTGCAACAGTAATGACTTTGAGTAGGACCACCCGAGGAGCAGGTGGTCCTTGGCAGTATGAGAAATACCTCCCTCTGGGAAGGGTGAAGACCTTCCAGCAGCCTGAAACTTCCAAGGCCCCAGGCCCAGGCCCCAGGCTGAATAGCAGGAAGGCCCTGTGGCTAAGTGACACCTAGAAGGTGGGCATCACAAGCAGCACTGAGAACTAATCCCTCAATAGAGTGTGATAGCTCGCAAGGTCGGGCAGGCTAGGTCGGCAACACACGAGCAGATAAGGTACAGAGACAGAAGGCTGATTCGGTAACCAGGGACAGGCAGGGTTGGCAACAGGTAATCAGATATGCGTAGGTACCGAATCAGAAAGCAGAAGGAGAGTCAGGAAAGCAATAGGTCATAACAGATATCAAAGAAGGCCTAGTCTTGGGTGTGAGGTCCGTGGTCTCAACACCCTGGAACTAGTCTGAAGTATAACACAATAGTAACACAGTATCCCTAGTCTTGGGTGTGAGGTCGTGGTCTCGACACCCTGGAACTAGTCTGAAGTATAACACAATAGTAACACAGTATCCCTAGTCTTGGGTGTGAGGTCCGTGGTCTCAACACCCTGGAACTAGTCTGAAGGATAACACAATAGTAAATAACACAGTAGTAATCTGGCTCAGTGTGAATCCCCAGGGGCACCTGGTTCTAACACACTGTGGGATCTGACTATGGTCTGAGTGCTTTCACGTAAGTATTCGCAACGGCAACTTGAGACTGACCAGCAATAACTATATATAGAGCGGCGCTCCCCGGCGCCACCCATCGCTGATCAACCAATAGCCGCCCGCTCTGAGATCAGCTGACCAACCTGGTCAGTTGATCCCTCTTCGTTTGTCATAAAGGTTCCGCCTCTCAGCGCGCGCACGTATTCTTCAATCTGTGTGTACTAGAAGGCCCAGCCACATCAGACGCACGCTGCCACGTGTAAACCGCTGAGTTGAATGCGGAACCAGCCGCCTCGCTGCCAGTACACGCGGCGGCTTTTCCGCAATCTATTACAACAACAAAATTATTTTCATGACAACCCTACGGTGCAAATGAGAAGCATAGTGATAGTAACAAAGGTAGAAATTATACAGCATAAGGTAGAATGATATGTACATAAGGTAGAATTATACAGTCAGCAACAACAACGAAACATTTGTAGATCGATTTTCTCCTGTAGGACCCAAAGTGCATAAGCTTGCCTCAGATCAGTACATAGTGATGTACATAGTGATGAAATAAATGTTATGTGATCATAAATGCCAGACTATACAGGTGGCTTTTCAGTTTTGATTAAAACGTGTCCAGGGTTGGAGCTTTCTTGATTACATTTAACAAGTTTATGGCAGATAGGAAAAAGCTGTTTTTCAGTATCTTTCTAAAACGTCTACCTAATGGAAGGAGCTCAAACGAGGTGTTTCCAGAATGAGTTTTGTCCTTGATAATGTTTCTGGCCCTTTTCATACAGCGAGTCTTATACAAGAGTTCCAATGATGGTAGTTCAGTGCCGATATAATGGCTTCTGCTGTTTCAACAACTCGCTGCAGGGTTTCTCCAGCGGCCTTGGTGCAGATGTTGTACCAGGCCGCCATGCAGTTGTAGTCAGTAGTTGTAGTACATCTGTAACAATTAACCAGCGGCTTCTGTGGGAGGTTAGCGCTCCTTAGTTTCCTCAAAAAGTAGAGGCTTTGTTGCGCCTTGCTAATTACAGCTAAAGCATTGTCAGCCCAGGACAGGTCCTCTGCAATGGTTACACCCAAAGATGTAAAGCTGGAAACTCTCTCCACAGAGGAATACAATTTGTAACGTACCACCTTCTTAAACTTTTCTTGCCTTTCAAAGGTTTTTTTTGCCACAAAACACTCTCTCTAGCAAGCTGGTCTCTTCATCTTTGTGAAAGAATAGTCCCATAGGATCCCATAGGGTTTCAGAGGGTCCAGCATGATGGGCGGCTTTGCTGCTGTGAAAAGAAAAAGAAGTTGGTAGGGGTTCACTTTCCCTGGAGGAGTGGTATTTGGAGTAAGGTTCCTGGGAAGCATTGCTTTGTGATTGGTGGATACATGTAGGAAAGGGAGCCTTTAGCTAGGGAGGAAGAGGAGGGGTTTACCAGTTTGTGACAATGAATGAGTCTCCTTCCCTCCCGCCCCAATTTTTTTTTGTTATTAGTCTTTGAATATGATTTCTGTCCCCTCTTCTCTTTAGGTGGAGTAAGTGTGGCGTTGTCCTTTCATCGCAGCCTGTCAGGGGAGGATTGTCGGTATTCCCTTAACGGTCAGTCGTTTATTGTTCTCTTATTAGAGAGGAGCTGTCAGCCATACTATCTCAGAAAAAAAAACACATATATAAGTAGACAAATACTTGCTCTACTTACATAACATATGTATTGCACTGTCCACATTTTGATTTTAGTGATTCTTCTACAGTAAAAAAAGTGTGGCTATTTTGAAGCCAATCCTGATGTCATTTCCTCCCTTACTCTCCTCTGCCTGATTTGCCCGCCCTACACTATAGAAAGTGCATTGTCTCAGCATGAGAAATATTGGCCAATCAGAGAGGAACAGAGGTGTGGGAGGGGAAAACAGGATGAAAAGAGACTTCAGCCAATCACACGGCATTAGTTAAGTCTGAGTGGAAATAGAGAAGCAAAAAAGGACAACCCAGCATGCCCTGCAACTTCCTTTTTGTGTACCAAATTTTGTGTGTACCAAATAAGAGTCAGGTAAACTGGGGAATTATAATTTATCAACAAGAAAAGTAATAGTGATTTTATCTTTTGGATTGCCTGGTTAGCATCCTTATTACTTGTTTACCAGATAAAAATAAAGAATTGATTTTTTATTTTATGCCCGACAGTTACACTTTAAAGTGGGCTCCCAGATTCCAACATAAGGACCCCCAGGACCTATCCCACATAACTGGGGTTAATTACCACTACCTCCTCTTGGGCTCCGGAAATGGGGACAAACCCCTAGCCATGGAAAGAGGCTTTGCAAGAGAGGAGAAAGCTTTCTGCCTCACCTGCAAGATCAGCCCATACCATGAAGGCTGGTATTGTTTTGGCTATAGAAGCATTGTGTAAGATTTAAGGATGGGTTATGCTATTTTTTTTATTAAAAAAAAAAACACAACCACCCCTTCCTAAAGCATTTATTAATCCATTCTCCCTCATGCATGCTGGTATAGGGAGGATGTCTGAGCGGACCCACATGGGGTTCTGCCATAATTACCTTTATCAGTATCTAGTGATGGCCATGTCTAGGAGAACTCATGGGGATTCATGTGATTTGTTTGATCAGCTGATAGATTTGCAAAGCTCTGATTTGCTGTGATCACATCCTGCTTTTGGTACATGATCAGGACTAGCTAATCAGAGACTTATATATGTATCAGGAGACCACACTGATCACATGCTTCTTCATGACTTCTCCTAGACATGACCATCACTAATCAGAGACTTACATATCTATCACCTGACCAGACTGATCACATGCTTCTCCATGACTTCTCCTAGACATGACCATCACTAATTAGAGACTTGCATATCTATCACCTGACCACACTGATCACATCCTTCTCCATGACTTCTCCTAGACATGGCCATCACTAATCAGAGACTTACATATCTATCACCTGACCAGACTGATCACATGCTTCTCCATGACTTCTTCTAGACACGACCATCACTAATCAGAGACTTACATATCTATCACCTGACCACACTGATCACATGCTTCTCCCTGACTTCTCCTAGACATGACCATCACTATTCAGATACTTGCATATCTATCACCTGACCACGCTGATCACATGCTTCTCCATGACTTCTCCTAGACACGCCCATCACTAATCAGAGACTTACATCTCTATCACCTGACCAGACTGATCACATGCTTCTCCATAACTTCTCCTAGACATGACCATCACTAATCAGAGACTTACGTATCTATAACCTGACCAGATTGATCACATGCTTCTCCATGACTTCTTGACATGACCATCACTAATCAGAGACTTACAAATCTATTACCTGACCACACTGATCACATGCTTCTCCCTGACTTCTCCTAGACATGACCATCACTATTCAGATACTTGCATATCTATCACCTGACCACGCTGATCACATGCTTCTCCATGACTTCTCCTAGACACGCCCATCACTAATCAGAGACTTACATATCTATCACCTGACCAGACTGATCACATGCTTCTCCATAACTTCTCCTAGACATGACCATCACTAATCAGAGACTTATGTATCTATAACCTGACCAGATTGATCACATGCTTCTCCATGACTTCTTGACATGACCATCACTAATCAGAGACTTACAAATCTATTACCTGACCACACTGATCACATGCTTCTCCATGACTTCTCCTAGACATGACCATCACTAATCAGAGACTTACATATCTATCACCTGACCAGACTGATCACATGCTTCTCCATGACTTCTCCTAGACACAACCATCACTAATCAGAGACTTACATATCTATCACCTGACCACACTGATCACATGCTTCTCCATGACTTCTCCTAGACATGACCATCACTATTCAGAGACTTACATATCTATCACCTGACCAAACTGATCACATGCTTCTCCATGACGTCTCCTAGACATGACCATCACTATTCAGAGACTTACATATCTATCACCTGACCACGCTGATCACATGCTTCTCCATGACTTCTCCTAGACACGCCCATCACTAATCAGAGACATACATATCTATCACCTGACCAGACTGATCACATGCCTCTCCATAACTTCTCCTAGACATGACCATCACTAATCAGAGACATACGTATCTATCACCTGACCAGACTGATCACAAGCTTCTCCATGACTTCTAGACATGACCATCACTAATCAGAGACTTACAAATCTATTACCTGACCACACTGATCACATGCTTCTCCATGACTTCTCCAAGACATGAGCATCACTAATCAGAGACTTACATATCTATCACCTGACCACACTGATCACATGCTTCTCCATGACTTCTCCTAGACATGACCATCACTAATCAGAGACTTACATATCTATCACATGACCAGACTGATCACATGCTTCTCCATGACTTCTCCTAGACATGATCATCACTACTCAGAGACTTACATATCTATCACCTGACCACACTGATCACATGCTTCTCCATGACTTCTCCTAGACACACCAATCACTAATCAGAGCCTTACATATCTATCACCTGACCAGACTGATCACAAGCTTCTCCCTGACTTCTCCTAGACACGACCATCACTAATCAGAGACTTACATATCTATCATCTGACCAGACTGATCACATGCTTCTCCATGACTTCTCCTAGACATGACCATCACTAATCAGAGACTTACATATCTATCACCTGACCAGACTGATCGCATGCTTCTCCATGACTTCTCCTAGACATGACTATCACTAAGAGACTTATATATCTATCACCTGACCAGACTGATCGCATGCTTCTCCATGACTTCTCCTAGACATGACCATCACTAATCAGAGACTTACATATCTATCACCTGACCAGACTGATCACACGCTTCTCCATGACGTCTCCTAGACATGACCATCACTAATCAGAGACTTACATATCTATCACCTGACCACACTGATCACATGCTTCTCCATGACTTCTCCTAGACATGACCATCGCTATCAGCCTCACATGGGATATGATATGGGGGAGGCTCTATAAGAGAGGAGCAGCAAAGCCTCAACCTCTCCTACAAAGCTCTGTCCATATCCTAGGCAAGGGGCTCATCCCTATGCACAGGAGGTGACGGTTATTAATCTAACGGATGGGTATTGGGGGCACTTATGGTGGTAACTAAGCTTCTTTTAATAAGGAATCCCCCAGATGTCTGTCCTTTTTGCATTAAATAAGCATGTAAAGGGACTCATTTTTGATCCCTTACCCATTTTTAGTATTAATATTATAATAATCTTTATTAATAATAAACAAAACATCTTCTTCATCCCTTTTTTATCTGTCACTTTCTTTATTTTGTATTCTTCTCCTCAAGGGCTTCTTCTCCTCCCCGACGGACTACCGCAGCCCTTCCCTGCTACTCGCCACACCCGTTGTAAAGGTACCCTTGGCCCCATCATCAAACTCCATGCCCACAGCTGCACTCCTCGCCACAGCTCTGCTAAAACATCCTTGGCAGCCACCCTAGCACCCCAGGGCCCTGACGCTTGGCCTCAGCCAGATCAGGGAGTTGCACACAAATTCATTATTTATTTGAAATAATACTGCAGGGCAGAGAGTGTCCCCCGCCCCAACTCCCCCCCTTCCCCCTGATAACCGGACACATTGAGCAGTCCTGCATCGGAGGACAGAGGCAGAGGGAAAAGTCAGGTGACAGTAGCAGTAGGTCACTTACTGTCTGTGACCACCTGCTGAAGAGGCGCCAATGATGATCCGGGCCCGGGGGGAAAGCACGCAGGGCAGGTCACCAGGCAACAAGCAGGGCGGGTCACCAGGCAGGGGAACACAGAAGCATCGCCGTGAAGACAGCCAGGACTCCTCCATCGGCGCTCTGTCTGGCCTGCAATACCGCTAGACGTCAAGTATCATCATGCGGTGACGTCAGAGCAGAAGGAGAATGCCGCAGGACGCCCAGAAGGAGTGTGGGAACTGGGAAGGATGGTGATGATCGCGCTGGCGTACTTTCATTCGCCTGTACCGCGCATCACCTGTCCTGCTCACTCAGCGGCTCCCACAGTCAGTGTCTTCTTGCCGGCGCCCCCCTTCCTGTCCTGCCAGTCTGCGCCCAGTGCGGTCGCCCGGCCCGCACGGTGGTAAAAACGGCCCTGTCTCTGGCTCACCTCAACCATATTAGCTCCAAAGTATCTTTACATTTTCCGCTGGGGATTCCTATTGGTTTCTATAATAACCAGTGAGATTCCTTAAAAGGGAGGAAGAAGATTTTTTTGTTATTTTGTAACTAAAACAAATGAAAACCAACGCCAGTGGCAGGTGAGAAATACTTGCTACAAGCGAAGCAGGTGAAATCTTCTAGCTCATTTGCCTTAATAGAAGGAAGCTCAGGAGCCCTCTATGGGTTCCCCTGATGGAATTGAGGCAGTTGAAGGAAAACAATGGTAGCAGGAAAAAAGAGCAAAGGATGAGGGTGGACGAAAAGGGCGCCGCCATAGACTATAATGCAATTATCATTAATACACCGAAAAAAACAGAAAAAGGCTGCCGCGAAAAATATCATTAATAACAACATTAGAACATTACAGTTTTTGAAGTAGGTTATGGTTATAGAAGCTTGCAACGTTATGTTTTTTATCATATTATTTCATTTATATGTACAGATTTTACGTTATCAAAGATATTATTGCTTCTATGTGTAAAAGGATGTTTCTGTAGAGGGAGTGGTTACGTTTAGGCGCCACCAGGGGGCGTGGCTAGGGTTAGGCGTCACCAGGGGGAGTGGTTAGGGTTACGCACCACCTGGGGGAGGTTGGCTTTAGGCAACACCAGAGGGGGTGGTTAGGATCAGGCACCACCGAGGGGGGGGGGGGGGAGTGGTTAGTTTTAGGCACCACCAGTGGAGGGGTCTGTGTGAGAGTAGGGTTGGGTTAAGCTGTATTGTTGAATTACGTAACGATTTTTAATGTTAATACGTTTTCATTATTTGTTGTCTGTAATTAGAATGGTATTTATTGTTAACCAAGTCTGACAACAATGTTTATCGTTATCAGATTTCGTTATCCACCGGCGCCATTTCATTATCAAGCCAAGACCTTTTTCCACTGCGCCCTTTTTTCATGCACACAAAATAATCATAAGCAGGTATTATATCTATATATATAATAGAGTAAGTGCCTCACCCTTCAAGCCAGAAGAATAAGTACTTTGCATGAGAAAAATTATGTGTGCTCAAACACCAAGTTTAAGGCCTCTTTTCCATGGACTGTTGAGCTGTGTGCTCAGCAAGCAGTTACCAGGCAGCTGTGAGCAGATACCAGGCAGCAACAAGCAGTTACCAGGCAGCAGTGAGCAGTTGTGAGAGTTTGAGAGGCATTTCACTGCCTATCAACAGTCCATGGAAAAGAGGCCTTACCTTAGCAAGTCTGGCTTTGCAAATCTGGCCTAATTGGCTATTCATGAGGCAATGCTCATGCAAATGTATGCACAAACCAATACCGCAAAGCGGTCACCCTGCTACATGCTACATTAGCACTATCCAGGAGCGCCACAGGGAGGATTCCCAATGCCCCCTTTTTAAACAACCGGGGGGACCGCAGGGTCCCAGGCTCTCTCACTGTCTGGGAACCACAGCGGCACCCCGGAGGGGGAGGCTGGGTGGCGCAGACGACCCCCTCAAGTGTGCCCAGTGCTGGGGAGAGCCGTCTGCACTCACCTCCCAATATTAAAAACAGACACTTACCTTAACGTCCATTGCGTTCTGCTACATGCGCATTAACTTGGGGGCACCACATGAGAGAGGAGTGAAGCATGGGTCACCCCGAGCTTTAGAGCTCAGGGCTGGCTCACATACAGCACTCCAGAGGGGGGGAGGACAGGCACAGACAACTCACTCCAGGGTTCACACCACCGGAGCAAGCCATCCACCACCTGCCTCCAAAGGATACAAACTGCACAAAATGCTTTCCATGAGAAAATTAATGCGCATGTAGCAGAACGCAATGGACATTAAGGTAAGTGCCTGTTTTTAATATTAGGAGGTGGGTGCGGACGGCTCTCCCCGGTGCTGGCCACGCTAGGGGGGGGGGGGGGGGGCGGCTGCGCCACCCAGCCTCCCCCTTCCTGGGTGCCGCTGTGGTTCCCAGGCAGCGAGAGAGCCTGGGACCCCGTGGTCCCCCCGTTTGTATAAAAAGGGGGCATTGGGAATCCTCCCCGTGGCGCTCCTGGATAGTGCTAATGTATGCATATTTGCATGAGCATTGCCTCATGAATAGCCAATTAGGCCAGATTTGGAAAGCCAGACTTGCTAGGGTTAAACTTGGTGTTTGAGCACGCATAATTTTTCTCATGGAAAGCATTTTTTGCAGTTGTATCCTTTGGAGGCAGGTGGTGGATGGCTTGCTCTGGTGGTGTGAGCCCTGGAGTGAGTTGTTTGCGCCTGTCCTCCCCACCCCCCTCTGGAGTGTTGTATGTATGTGAGCCAGCCCTGAGCTCTAAAGCTTGGGGTGACCCATGCTTCACTCCTTTCTAATGTGGTGCCCCCAAGTTAATGTGCATGTAGCAGAACGCAATGGACGTTAAGGTAAGTGCCAGTTTTTAATATTGGGAGGTGGGTGTGGACGGCTCTCCCCGGCGCTGACCACACTTGGGGGGGGGGTCGGCTGCGCGCCCTCCCCCTCCGGGGTGCCGCTGTGGTTTCCAGGCAGTGAGAGAGACTGGGACCCCGCGGTCCCCCGGTTGTATGGGGGCATTGGGAATCCTCCCCGTGGCGCTCCTAGATAGTGCTAATGTAGCATGAACTAATTCCCGCAGGGCAATCGCTTTGCAGTATTGGTTTTTGGACCCTGCATAGTTTGGCATGCGAAAGCAAATGTATATTTGCATGAGCATTGCCTCATGAATAGCCAATTAGGCCGGATTTGCAAAGCCAGACTTGCTAGGGTTAAACTTGGTGTTTGAGCACGCATACATTTTCTCATGGAAAGCTTACTTCTTCTTCTTGCTTCAAGGTTGAGGCACGTACTCTATTAGATAGATAGATGCGGCGTATGCTACGACGCGGGTTGGCTAGTAGTATATATTCTTGTCATTAACTAGTTCCTCCCCCCCCCCTCCCCGGTAGTTGCTGAGCAGTTTAACCTGTTGCAGAAACCAATGGGATCTCACCTGCATCCTGATTGGCTGATGAACAGCTTTGGGTGGGCTGAGAAGTTGTACAAGGCTTGGCTCTCTAAGTTGCAATAAGGTGCAAGTTATGTTTTAAAGAATTTGTGTACGGTATTGTTTTTAGCTAACAAACGGCCTATCTTCTATTTCCTTTAGCATAACAAATTCCACACTCTTTTTGAGTCCCCACTAAAGTCCTATATCTGTCCTTTGCTCCTCTTTGTTAGAATATGGAATATCCTATCAGAACGCAAGAAGAAACTCAAAATAATTTTGATATTACTTTTTCACCTACGTTTTGGTACTTTTTTAGTTGAAAAGTGCTGAAAAGTTATTTTAAATTGAAGATGAAAAATTATATCTCAGAAGAAAACTCAGGTGAAACAGTGAATTGCATATGGGCCATTATGATTTACAAAGCTTTTTCACCTGTTTTCCTCTGTTTTCACCTTATCTAACCAATTAACTTTAACCAGTTCGCTATCAGTCGTTTTTCACTTTATGCATCCGAGCTATGTTCACCTTCCATTCATTATTATAACTTTATTACTACTTATCACAATGAACTGATCTATATCTTGTTTTTTCCGCCACCAATTAGGCTTTCTTTGGGGGTACATTTTACTAAGAGCCACTTTATTGTAAATGCATTTTAAAAGGAAGAATAGGAAAAAAACGGAAAAAAATCATTATTTCTCACTTTTCGGCAATTATAGTTTTAAAATAATACATGCCTCCATAATTAAAACCCACGTATTGTATATGCCCATTTGTCCCGGTTATTACACCTTTCAAATTATGTCCCTATCATAATGTATGGCGATAATATTTTATTTGGAAATAAAAGTGCATTTTTTCCGTTTTGCATTCATCACTATTTACAAGCTTATAATAAAAAAAAATTGAAATATTTCATCTTTACAAAGATATTTAAAAAGTTTAGACCCTTAGGTAAATATTTGTGTTTTTTTTTTATTGTAATGTTTTTTTTTTAATTAACCACTTAACATCTCAGTCGTTTTCAGCTTATGCATCCAAGCAATGTTCACCTCCCATTCATTAGCCTATAACTTTATAACTACTTATCACAATGAACTGATCTATATCTTGTTTTTTCCGCCACCAATTCGGCTTTCTTTGGGGGGTTTTCGGCCATTATAGTTTTAAAATAATACATGCCTCCATAATTAAAACCCACGTATTGTTATTGCCCATTTGTCACGGTTATTTCACCATTTAAATTATGTCCCTATCACAATGTATCGCGACAATATTTTATTTGGAAATAAAAGAGCATTTTTTCCGTTTTGCATACATCACTATTTACAAGCTTATAAAAAAAAAATAGAGAGAAATATTTCATCTTTACATAGATATTTAAAAAGTTTAGACCCTTAGGTAAATATTTATGTTTTTTTTTTTTTTATAGTAATGTTTTTTTTTGTTTTTTTTATTAAACATTTTATGTGGGCATTTTTGGGAGGGTGGGATATAAAAGTGTTTAATTTGGTGAAATATTGGTGTATTGTAATGTTTTTGAGGATTTTCTTGTAGTTTTACTTTTTGGCCACAAGATGGCAATCTCGATTTTTTTTTACATGACTCTAAGCGTACAATGAAGCTTCCGAGAGAAGCTGTCGCTTTTTCAGCGGGGGAGAGGAATCAATGATCGGGCTCCATAGCCCGATAAATTGATTCCGTGGCTACCGACTCCGCGGCCGGGAGTGCGCGTGCACGCGTGCGATCGGCCGCGGGAGCGCGCGGGAGTGCGCCTGTCCTCCTTGACGTTTTTATACGTCAAGGAGGACAAAGTGGTTAAACATTTTATGTGGGTATTTTTTGGGAGGGTGGGATTGAAATTGTATTTTTTTTTGTAAATATGTGTATTCTTATTTTTATTTAACATTTAGATGTAGTTTACTTTTTGTCCACAAGATGGCAGCCATGAGCTTGTTTACAGTGACATCACTCTAAGCGTAACACGTACGCTTAGAGCGACGTAGGGGAACATAGGAAGCAGAAAAAGCGTAGCTTCCGAGAGAAGCTGTCGCTTTTTCTGCGGGGTGAAAAAAAGCCTACTGATTCGTTGGCTAACAAACCGCGGGCCAGGAGCGCGCGTGCACGCGCGCGATCGTTCGCGGGAACGTGCAGGAGCGCACATGGCTTCCTGGACGTGAGTTACACGTCCAGGAATGTCAAATAGTTAAGCTCCCAAAGAGCAAAAATCTAATATAATTAAGGTAAGAAAGTAATATTGAAATTAAATTAATCAGGAACAACTTGCTTTGAGTGAATATTTTGCTTGTAAATGTGCTGAAAAGGTATTTTTATCAATTGGGTGATAAATAAGTCATTGTTGAGAAGGTTTGTGAATACAACCTCTTGTCATAAAATGCATTTTAAGCCCCCAGCAAGCAAGAAAATACTCAAAATCTTTTTGATAGTACTTTTTCACCTACTTTTAGGTACTTTTTCAATTGTAAAATGCTGAAAAGTTGTTTTAAAGAGAGTATGAAAATTATCTCCTAGGAGATACCTCAGGAGAAAAAGGCACTTATGAAAAAAGGAGCGCCGTGAAAAGAGGGCCCGGCTGGATAACAAAATAACGAAATCTGATAACGATAAACATCGTTGTCAAACTTGGTTTACGATAAATACCGTTGTAAAAACAGACGGGAAATAATAATGAAAAGATATTAACGTTAAAAATCGTTACGTAGTTCAACAATACAGCTTAACCCAACCATTGGAATCAACTCCTCTATACTTTATCGTTACACACTTTATTTATAATGCTCAAGTTTATTTCTGGGTCACTTTGAAATCCATTTCCAAGTCATTTTTTTTCTTCATCCAAACTTTCCATTCAATTTCAGTATATAATCAATACTTTGTCACAATTTTCTTCTTTTATATTTACCGTAATTACTCATTTGAAAAGGAATGAAAGGAACCAAAAATAAATGAAGAAAAAAACCCTAAATGTTCTTTGGCCTTTTGAAAGGGTGGCAATCAATGAAGTTTCCAGAAGGTTGTATCTCATTAGGTTCTATAGAGACTGCAGAGCCGGCTATAATGTACCCACCGGCAGACACACTGTCTCAATATTATTACAGGAAGGAGGGCAAATTAATAGTTTTGCATCGATCACAAATATTGCCCGTTGTTTGGTCGGTTCCCACCGTTGCTTTTCCGTAATGATGATGCTGGTGGAAATCGAGATCATTTTGTTTTTTATTTATTTCGGCACTTTGCAATAGAAAAATGTTGATGATACGAAATTACATGTTACCGATTGCGTGGCTTGATTTGCCGTAGCCAATTTTGGCTGATTTTGTACAGGATTTTCCATACCCTGTATTTTTTTTAACACTTTAATTTCTTTTGGACAGAAGCACAAACGAGAAAAATTGCAGCTGATCCGCTTTGCATTACAAAGGTGCTATTAGTACACAGCGCTCGTCACTGGAATTCCAAGATACCTTTGAACTTCTTTAAGACCAGCTCAATCCAAAATTGAATAAAGCAAATGTTGAACCACTGTTAACAAGTTACAGATTGCCCAGCAAGCTCAGGGTGAACCAGAACTCCTAGGAGTGTGCTGGGTAATCTGTAACTCTGGGTGTTTCAACCCTGCAGGTTCTTGGATGTAGAATCTACATCCTGCATTGAAGATGCTGCTGCCACGTCTCGCATGCGCACTCCCCTGTCGCTGTGGAGCACCTGTTCAAATTCATTGCTGCTATACTAAAAGTTGCAAAAGTAAATAAGTGGTAACTTTTTTTTTAACTGCAGTTATATGTTAATTAAAGGGACACTGAAGCAAAAAAAAAATTATGATATAATGGTTTGTATGTGTAGTACAGCTAAGTAAAAAAACATTAGCAGCAGAGACTGAATATTGAGTCTAATATTGTTTCCAGTAAAGGAAGAGCTAAGAGACTTCAGTTGTTATCTATGCAAATTAGCCATTGAGCTCCACGACTTTCAAAGTCGCAGAGAACTCTGCCAGACACTTGAGATAATACGCTTTAAAAGACAATGGGCTTGATTTACAAAACGGTGCTAACTTTAGCACTGGCCCTTAGCACCTCTAAACTCAGTTGAAATGTGAGAAGTAGTGATCATGCGCAAAGTACCGCGCGCAAAGTTTTGCAGCTGCACTGCACAGAGCGCAGGGCGCTCCGCGCGAAGTGCCCACTAAAGCCTATGGGACCAAGCGCGCGCATAGGACTTTTGCGTGCGGTACTTAGCGCGCGATCTGATTGAGAAAACTGGTGCTAACCTACTTAGCACCCTGGTTAGCACACCTTAAGACTTTAGACGTGCTGAGTAGGTTAGCACCGCTTAGTAAATCAAGCCCAATGTATCTTTTTTTCCCTCTGCAGGGAAGATTGTACAGAGCAGGCTAGTTAACTTTTGGACCCATTTAGAATGCTGTCTAAACTGCAAATATTAGAGAATGATGCAATGTTATAAAAAACACTATATAACTGAAAATAAAAATATTAGAATATTTTCTGTGCTACTAAAATTCTAGTAATTATCGGTATTACACGACCAATTCATTATATCATAATTTTTTTCGTGCGCCGGCTGCGCGGTCAGGCTTTCAGCAGCCTTTGCGTCACGTTTGGATGCGGTCGCGTTTTTTCTTCCCCTAGGGGGACATTACCCTTCACGGTTAGCCGCCCCTGAAAGCTACATGTAGCTTCCAGGGGCACCTCGAACGTAAGCGAAAATAGGGACCTGAACGCCGCGTTCGTGCAAACGCATGCAAAAGCTCGGTGCAAACGCTCCGATTCACTTGAATGGGAGCGTTTAACGCGACGTTCCGAACGCTTGCGGTAAACGCTCCGCAACCATCCGTCTGAACCAGCCCTAAGGGTACTTTCACGCTGGTACATTGGCCTCAATTCACTAAGGGCATTTTTGAAAAATTTATTTTGGTTGGTAAATTCCCACATTTGGTATATATACTTTTTTTCCCCCAAATTCACTTCAATTCACTAAGCTCTACTCGGTAAGTATCACCAGCTGTGGAGCAGGTAAACGTTGAGGCAGGGAGCTATGTGTATGAGGCAGAGTTTTCTGTCCAGGGCATAGTGTTGGGCGAACAGTGTTCGCCACTGTTCGGGTTCTGCAGAACATCACCCTGTTCGGGTGATGTTCGAGTTCGGCCGAACACCTGACGGTGCTCGGCCAAACCGTTCGGCCATATGGCCGAACTAAGAGCGCATGGCCAAACGTTCCCCGAACGTTCGGCTAGCGCTGTGATTGGCCGAACGGGTCACGTGGTTCGGACCCGAACGCGCTCTGATTGGCCGAACTGTCACGTGGTTCGGGTAAATAAATACCCGAACCACGTCATATCTCCGCCATTTGTCTGTGGGTTTAGCTTTGGGTAGGCAGGCAGGGTAGTTCGCGCTCCAGCCACGCTAGCCAGGGTCCCCCCCAGTCATTGTGTCACTGCTGGGAACAGTAGTACACCGCTTGCTCAGCCACACTATATAGCATTCTGTTTACTGCCACTCTGTGTACCTCGCTCAGCCACACTATATAGCATTCTGTTTACTGCCACTCTGTGTCTGCTGGGAATAGTAGTACACCGCTTGCTCAGCCACACTATATAGCATTCTGTTTACTGCCACTCTGTGTACCTCGCTCAGCCACACTATATAGCATTCTGTTTACTGCCACTCTGTGTCTGCTGGGAATAGTGGTACACCGCTCGCTCAGCCACACTATATAGCATTCTGTTCACTGTTCTGTGTCTGCTGGGAATAGTGGTACACCGCTCGCTCAGCCACACTATATAGCATTCTGTTTACTGTTCTGTGTCTGCTGGGAATAGTGGTACACCGCTCGCTCAGCCACACTATATAGCATTCTGTTCACTGTTCTGTGTCTGCTGGGAATAGTGGTACACCGCTCGCTCAGCCACACTATATAGCATTCTGTTCACTGTTCTGTGTCTGCTGGGAATAGTGGTACACCGCTCGCTCAGCCACACTATATAGCATTCTGTTTACTGTTCTGTGTCTGCTGGGAATAGTGGTACACCGCTCGCTCATCCACACTATATAGCATTTTTGTTCACTGTTCTGTGTCTGCTGGGAATAGTGGTACACCGCTCGCTCAGCCACACTATATAGCATTCTGTTCACTGTTCTGTGTCTGCTGGGAATAGTGGTACACCGCTCGCTCAGCCACACTATATAGCATTCTGTTCACTGTTCTGTGTCTGCTGGGAATAGTGGTACACCGCTCGCTCAGCCACACTATATAGCATTCTGTTTACTGTTCTGTGTCTGCTGGGAATAGTGGTACACCGCTCGCTCAGCCACACTATATAGCATTCTGTTTACTGTTCTGTGTCTGCTGGGAATAGTGGTACACCGCTCGCTCAGCCACACTATATAGCATTCTGTTTACTGTTCTGTGTCTGCTGGGAACAGTAGTACACCGCTCGCTCAGCCAGAGTATATAGCATTGTGTTTACTGCCACTCTGTGTACACCGCTCAGCCAGACTATATACCATTGTTTACTGACACTCTGTGTACACCGCTCAGCCAGACTATATACCATTGTTTACTGACACTCTGTGTACACCGCTCAGCCAGACTATATACCATTGTTTACTGCCACTCTGATTCTGCTGGGAACAGTAGTACACCGCTCGCTCAGCCAGACTATATACCATTGTTTACTGACACTCTGTGTACACCGCTCAGCCAGACTATATACCATTGTTTACTGCCACTCTGATTCTGCTGGGAACAGTAGTACACCGCTCGCTCAGCCAGACTATATACCATTGTTTACTGACACTATATAGCAGACTATATAGCATTGTGTGTACACCGCTCAGCCAGACTATATACCATTGTTTACTGACACTCTGTGTACACCGCTCAGCCAGACTATATACCATTGTTTACTGCCACTCTGATTCTGCTGGGAACAGTAGTACACCGCTCGCTCAGCCAGACTATATACCATTGTTTACTGACACTCTGTGTACACCGCTCAGCCAGACTATATACCATTGTTTACTGCCACTCTGATTCTGCTGGGAACAGTAGTACACCGCTCGCTCAGCCAGACTATATAGCATTGTGTTTACTGCCACTCTGTGTACACCGCTCAGCCACACTATATAGCATTGCGTACTCTGCCAGTCAGTGTGTATATTGCTGGGATCAGTAATACTCCACTCACCGTCAACCACTATATGAGCTCAACATGAGTTCCCCAGAGACCTCCGCTGTGAGCAGCACTCCCAACAACAGCAACAGCCAACGCCCCACGCAAGCTATAACATCCACCCCAGCAGCCAGTGGTCAGCAGCAGCCCTCCCCGGAGGAGAACGTTGTGTCCATCAGTCCGTCGCCAGAGCGATTAATGAGGGCTGCCATTGAGGAGATGATGGGGCCTGATGTGGAGGAGGAGGTCTGGCTCAGGCCAGCATCCCAAGTTAATGTTGAGGACGATGAGGGGTCTGTGTCTGGGGATGTTGGGGTGGCAGAGGTGGTGGGTGGGTCAGACTCAGGAGAAGAGTTGTATGATGAGGATGATGATCGGGACCATCTGTATGTGCCTCAGAGTCCGACCCCGGAAAACATGTTGTATCGTGTGTTTAGGTACTAAAATCTGCGTTCCCTCCCAGTAGTGTTGGGCGAACAGTGTTTGCCACTGTTCGGGTTCTGCAGAACATCACCCTGTTCGGGGTGACTATATAGCAGACTATATAGCATTGTGTTTAATGCCACTCTGTGTACACGGCTCAGCCACACTATATAGCATTGTGTTTACTTCCACTCTGTGTCTGCTGGGAACAGTAGTACACCGCTCACCCGCCACTGTATAGCATTGTGCTCTGTGTCACTGCTGACAATAGTGGTACACCGCTCACCCACCACTGTATAGCATTTCTGTACTGCCACTGTACTGCTGCCAGTCAGCGTGTACTTTAAGGATAAGTGAAATAAGGAAGAAATCCGGTGAAAGAGGGAGGGGCAAGGGAAGAGGTGTTTCCCCTGACGGTTCACGTACAGGCCACAGGGGAGCACCCAAGAAAACCCACTCAATACTGCCCATGTTGTCCAGGACAACAACCCTCACAGATCCAAAAGAACAGGACCAGATAATTACTTGGATGACCTCTCAAGCGTCCAGCAGTGGGTTAAGCAGCACCAGCACATCACGCACGAGGTCCGAGTCCTCAGCCAGTTAAAGTCTGGGCTTTCTTTGAAGACTGCACTGAGGATGTTACCATGGCGATTTGCAAGGTGTGCAAGACCCGCCTGAGCAGGGGGAAAAGTATTAACAACCTCTCCACCACCAGCATGAGCCGCCACATTCTATCCAAACATCCCACTCTGTGGGCAAACGTGGCAGGACAGGGTACCACCAGCAACACTGCCTCCCTTGGGTTCACCAGACTCACCACCAGACCCGCCTCAGCAGCAGCAGTAGCCCAGCCATTGCGTGGTTCACAACATTCACAAACATCAGACGATGCTGACACTGTCACTTTGACTAGTGCTCTTGAGGTCTCCCAGTGTTCATCAAACACAACAACCAACAGCCCTTCGGTGTGCAGCGCTACGGTTGAGTTGTCTGTCTCTGAGATGTTTGAGCACAAGAGGAAATTGCCAGCAAATGACCCCCGGGCCGTGGCAGTAACAGCCAGCCAGCATAGCCAAGCTTCTGGCCTGCGAAATGCTGCCATATCGAGTGGTGGAGACAAACAGCTTCAAGGGCATGATGTCAGTGGCCATCCCACGTTACGTGGTTCCCAGCCGCTACCACTTTGCGCGCTCTGCAGTGCCTGAGTTGCATGAGCACGTGGTCAGCTAAATAACCCGAAGCTTGAAGAATGCCGTTGCCTGCAAGGTTCACCTCACCACTGACACCTGGACGAGTGCGTTCGGCCAGGGTCGATACATCTCCCTTACCGCGCACTGGGTGAACCTTGTGGAGCCTGGCAGCGATTCCTCACCTGCTACGGCGCGGGTGTTGCCCACGCCGCAAACAGCTGGATAACAACAGCAGCACCTACCTCTCTGACTCCTTCTCCTCCAACGCATCTCAAAGCTGTACCTCATCCGGAAATGCTAACCCAGCACCAGCAGCAGTAGGATCGTGGAAGCAGTGCAGCACAGCTGTTGGCATGCGTCAGCAAGCGTTGCTGAAGCTGATCTGCCTTGGGGATAAGCAGCACACAGGGGAGGAAATTTGGAGGGGAATAAAGGAACAGACGGATTTGTGGCTGGCACCGCTGGACCTGAAACCGGGCATGAAGCTAGACACCTGGCACGAACTGGCAATGTACGCAATAGAGGTGCTGGCTTGCCCGGCAGCCAGCGTTATGTCGGAACGCTGTTTCAGTGCTGCCGGAGGCATCATCACAGATCGGCGTATCCGCCTCTCCACAGAAAATGCAGACCGTCTGACTCAAATTAAAATGAATCAATCCTGGATTGGAAACGACTACGCAACACTCCTGGACCCCAACCAAGTAACATGACCGATGAACATCTGGGATGGTTTAGCGTTTCCGGTCCCTGTTTATTGAACCTCTCATCTGTATTACATTTATGACTGCATGGCGGCAAAAAGCATTGCTGCTATATCCGCACGCTTTTTGTCCTCATGCAAGGCCTGGGTTGTTGTGTCTCACAAAGCGTGGCCTTCTCCTCCTGCGCCTCCTCCTGTTCCATCACGTGTGCTGCTGCTGCTGCTGCTGCTGCTGGGTTACCGTTGCCGGTCCCTGTTTATGGAACCTCTTATCTTTATTACATTTATGACTACATGGCGGTACAAAGCATGCTATCCGCACGCTTTTTGTCCTCATGCAAGGCCTGGGTTGTTGTGTCTCACAAAGCGTGGCCTTCTCCTCCTGCGCCTCCTCCTGTTCCATCACGTGTGCTGCTGCTGCTGCTGCTGCTGGGTTACCGTTGCCGGTCCCTGTTTATGGAACCTCTTATCTTTATTACATTTATGACTACATGGCGGTACAAAGCATGCTATCCGCACGCTTTTTGTCCTCATGCAAGGCCTGGGTTGTTGTGTCTCACAAAGCGTGGCCTTCTCCTCCTGCGCCTCCTCCTGTTCCATCACGTGTGCTGCTGCTGGGTTAGCGTTGCCGCGTGGTCCCTGTTTATTGAACCACTTATCTTTATTACATTTATGACTGCATGGTGGTACAAAGCATGCTATCCGCACGCTTCTTGTCCTCATGCAAGGCCTGGGTTGTTGTGTCTCAAAGCGTGGCCTTCTCCTCCTGCGCCACCCTCCTCCTGTTCCATCACGTGTGCTGCTGCTGGGTTAGCATTACCGGTCCCTTTTCCTGGAACCTCTTATATGTATTACATTTATGACTGCATGCCGACAAAAAGCATGTTACCTGTGCAAAGAAAACAGACATTTCCCGCATTTAAAAGACAGTTTTCCCTTTGAAACTTTAAAATCGATTTTCTCAAAAACTATAAGCTCTTTTTGCTAAATTTTTTTTTCCTCTTGTACCCACTCCCAAGGTGCACATACCCTGTAAATTTGGGGTATGTAGCATGTAAGGAGGCTTTACAAACCACAAAAGTTCGGGTCCCCATTGACTTCCATTATGTTCGGAGTTCGGGTCGAACACCCGAACATCGCGGCCATGTTCGGCCTGTTCGGCCCGAACCCGAACATCTAGATGTTCGCCCAACACTACCAGGGCATCCCGGACATCCCTTTAGATATGCTGCAGCCACCAGGGGGAGCTCTTCTGTATACCAGAATACAGATATGGACATCTAAAGGAATGCAGAAAAGCTTCAAAAAATGTCACCTTCCGCTGCTCCGTAAGAGTGAAGTCCCATCTCACAAAGCATCAGACCCAATCAGTGTAAGAAGCTGGGCTGTGTAGCTCTCCCTGTTGCAGGGGCGTAACAATAGACCCACCACCATGTTTCACAGTAGGAATGGTGTACCTTTTATCATAGGTCTTGTTGACTCCTCTCCAAATGAAGTATTTATTTTTGGGGTCAAAAAGTTCATGATATCCAGCTCTTGAGGAAGCAGGACCCATTGCCTGGGATACATGTGGAGCCTATCATAGGGCCCACTGTTACTACCCTGCTCTGGGGTCCTCAGCAGTGTTGATCAGATACCTCATTATCCTATTCGAGTTTGGTCGAATTCGGATAGTAAACTATCCAAATTCACTCGAAGTTCGATATTCGAGTTAATCGAATATCCGATTCGACCTCGGATATCCGACGTCACTATCCAAGTCTGTATTCGAGTAAAATATTCGAGCTGGCCTTAAATAGCTTTTAAAACTTGTATTGGAGGTCAATGATGCATGAAACCACCTTTTTTATGAAGAAAAACATCAAGTGATTATGTGGTGATGTAGTAGTTATAAAAAAGGTATCAAAAATAGTAAATTAACTTCATGAAAAGTGTTTGCATGAGAAGGTGTGTCCAAAATGGTTGTTGGAAGTCTTCATTTACATCGTCTTCATCTTCTTCTTCTATATCTTCATCTTCTTCTTCTATATCTTCTTCTTCTTCTTCTTCTATATCTTCTTCTTCTATATCTTCTTCTTCTTTCTTCTTCTTCTTCTTCCTCTTCTTCTCTATCATTATATTATGTGTCTTGGTTTTCCTTTCTTTTGTAATATTTTTTTTTACTTCATTTGTGGAAATATTTTATTTTAATAACAACACCATAGTTATATTTGTGTTGATGGCATAATAGGTAGGTAGTGGCACATTGCAAGCCACAGCGCCTTTTTCTGTGTACCCTGGCGGTGGTAAAACACAGACATCAGCAGGAGGAAGAAGTAGTTTCAGCTATTGTAGTGTGGTAATAGCTGGTAGGAGAGTGGGTGGCAGCAGAAAATAGTTCTTCTTGTGTTCTCCCTGGCAGTGGTAGCAGCACACAGACAGCAGAAGTTCAATGCAGCTACAGGAGGAGGAGTAGTGTGTGTCAGGCAGTGTGATGTGACTGCTGACATAATAGGCCCTGGTTCCTACCAGGGCCGTAAATGAACATCATGAGGTACCAGACAGCGGTCGTGAAGCCCACATTGTGTCCAATACACAATTGGGACAGCACAGTTTTCAACCTGGACACCTCTAAAATAATTAATTTTTTTTTTCAAAATAATGCAGCTATTTTTGAGAGTAAATAGCTGGTGGCGCATGGGCAGCAGCACATTGTAATGTGTTCCCTGGCAGTGGAAACATACAGACAGCAGGAGGAAATACAGCAGCAGGCAGCGTGAGGAGGATAAGTGTGTGGCAGACTGGCAGCAGGCAGGAGGGCAGGCAGCCAGACATAATAGGCCCTGGTTCCTAGCGGTGGTACCAGGGCCGTAAATAAACACCATGAGGTTCCAGACAGCGGTAGTGAAGCCCACATTGTGTCCAATACACAATTGGGACAGCACAGTTTTCAACACGGACACCTTTAAAATAATTGATTTTTTTTTTCAAAATAATGCAGCTATTTTTGAGTGTGAATAGCTGGTGGCGCATGGGCAGCAGCACCTTGTAATGTGTTCCCTGGCAGTGGAAACATACAGACAGCAGGAGGAAATACAGCAGCAGGCAGCGTGAGGAGGATGAGTGTGTGGCAGACTGGCAGCAGGCAGCAGGCAGGAGGGCAGGCAGCCAGACATAATAGGCCCTGGTTCCTAGCGGTGGTACCAGGGCCGTAAATAAACACCATGAGGTTCCACACAGCGGTCATGAAGCCCACATTGTGTCCAATAGACAATTGGGACAGCACAGTTTTCAACCCGGACACCTCTAAAATAATTAACAAATTTTTTTTTTCAAAATAATGCAGCTATTTTTGAGTTTAAATAGCTGGTGGCGCATGGGCAGCAGCACCTTGTAATGTGTTCCCTGGCAGTGGAGACACAGACAGCAGGAGGAAATACAACAGCAGGCAGCGTGAGGAGGATGAGTGTGTGGCAGTGGCAGCAGGCAGGCGGGCAGCGAGACATAGCTGGTGGCGCATGGGCAGCAGCACCTTGTAATGTGTTCCCAGGCAGTGGAGACACAGACAGCAGGAGGAAATACAACAGCAGGCAGCGTGAGGAGGATGAGTGTGTGGCAGACTGGCAGCAGGCAGCAGGAGGGCAGGCAGCGAGACATAATAGGCCCTGGGTCCTAGCGGTGGTTCCAGGGGTGTAAATAAACACCATGAGGTTCCAGACAGCGGTCGTGAAGCCCACATTGTGTCCAATACACAATTGGGACAGCACAGTTTTCAACCCGGACACCTCTAAAATAATAACACAAAATTATTACATTTTTTTTTCAGAAATGCAGCTATTTGTGAGCGTAAATAGCTGGTGGCGCATGGGCAGCAGCACCTTTTAATGTCTTCCCTGGCAATGGAAACACAGACAGCAGGAAGAAATACAGCAGCAGCAGCAGGTGCAATGTGTGTGTGCCACTTCATGTCCCCCTCTCGCCGACAACAGGGGCCAGGAATTCGCCTTCCACCCAAGCCTGGTTCATTTTGAGAAACGTCAGTCTGTCCACAGACTTGTGAGACAGACGAGATCGCTTCTCAGTGACGACTCCACCAGCTGCACTGAAGCAACGCTCTGACAGTACGCTGGAAGGGGGGCAGGAGAGCACTTCCAGGGCGTACTGCGCAAGCTCGCTCCAGATCGGCAGGTGCTTGACCCAATACTCCATGGGATCAACAGGGGCCATGCTGTCAAGCCCGCTGAAGGACCCCATGTAGCCAGCCACCATGCGGGTCAAGCGCTGTCTGTGACTGGAGAAGCTATGTCGCAAAGAAGATGCAGAAAAACATCCGGCACTGTAGCAATAGACTTCATTTATTGCGGACTGTGCTCAAACAATGGAATGCGTATAGCAAACATTATGTGATCAAGGCAATAAAGTCCTACCGTGGGTGTAGAGTTGGCAGTGGGCGCAGGGTGTAATAGGGCAGCCTGACGGCCGTTTCGCACGGCGGTGCTTCTTCTTAAGGCTAAACCTTAAGAAGAAGCACCGCCGTGCGAAACGGTCGTCAGGCTGCCCTATTACACCCTGCGCCCACTGCCAACTCTACACCCACGGTAGGACTGTATTGCCTTGATCACATAATGTTTGCTATACGCATTCCATTGTTTGAGCACAGTCCGCAATAAATGAAGTCTATTGCTACAGTGCCGCGTGTTTTTCTGCATCTTCTTTGGGACATAGTATCCCTTGGCGTTTTGAGCCATCCTGAGCACGTAAGATAATAATCAAGAAAGTGGGTGTTATATGTGTCCATCCTGTCTTTCTCAGTGGACTACTCCTCTGGGTAGTGCCGACCATCCTACCGCTTTTTCTACATTGTTGTGTGACTGGAGAAGGATGCTGCTGCAGGCACCTCCTCTTTAGTCCCTGGCAGCTCTACACTCATGTAGAGCTCGTTGGTCAGAGACAGTAGGTCTGTGGTACGCGTGCGCTTGCTGCTGGTGGATGCAGGCACCTGCTGCTGCCTCTGTGCTGGCTGGACAGTGGGGGTGGATGGCTGAGGGAAGGCTTCCTCCAAGCGCTCAACAAGGGACAGCTGCAAATCCCTAATTTGTTGCGCACGGTCTCCTCCTGCAGACAGGAACTGGCTGAGCTTTCCCTTCAGACGTGGGTCCAGCATCATGCAGATCCAGATGTCCTCCCTCTGCTTCATCTGGATGACCCTTGGGTCCTTGCGCAGGCACCTCAGCATGTGCGCTGCCATTGGGAAGAGTCTGGCCACGTCTGCTGGCACATTATCGGCAGCCCCAGAGCCGACAGTGCTGTCCTCCTCTGCCTCCTCCACCTCATCCTCTCTCCACCCCCACACCACTCCACTGCTGCTCCCCCTCATCAGCAGCAAGGTCAGGGACCTCCACCAACTCCAAGCCCTCCTCCTCAGAGGTGGCCTTTGAAGCTGCCTGCAGCTCCTGCTGGTCCAAGGCTGCTGCTCCCTCTTCCAGCAGTGCATACAGGGCCCTGTCCAGCACACACACCATGGGGACCCACTCGCACACCATTGCATGGTCCCTGCTTACCATGTTGGTGGCCTGCAGGAAGGGTGCCAGCACTGAGCACACCTGCTGCATGTGCCCCCAGTCCTCCGTGAAGATGATGGATAGGAGGTTGGTGGCGGCACGCCCAGTTGCAGTGATGGCGGCAACTGTTGCTCGTGCAACGTACTGGCTGACAGCCTGCCTCTGTTCAACCAGACGCTCCAACATCGCCAGGGTGGAGTTCCAGCGAGTTGGAACATTGATCATGAGCCGGTGCTGTGGCAGGTGCAGCTCCTTCTGCACCTCTTCCAGGCTCGCTACGGCTGCAGGCGAGAGCCGGAAATGATGCACAACCTTCCTTGCCGCCTCAAGGAGTCGGTCCATCCCCTGGTAGGTCCGCAGGAACTTTTGGACTACCAGGTTCAGGACGTGCGCCAGGCAGGGGATGTGGGTCAGGTCTCCCCTGCTGATTGCAGCAACCAGGTTTGCCCCATTGTTGGACACCACTTCTCCGACTCTGAGGCCTCTGGAGGTCAGCCAATTCCTCTCCTGCTCTCGGAGTTTGGCCAGGACATGGTTCGCCATCAGTTTGGTCTTCCCCAGGCTGACCAATTCCAGCAGCGCTTGGCAGTGGCGGGGATTCACGCTGCTGCTGAGGCGGGGGGTTTGGGCTGGTGTGCCGGAGGATGGAAGCGGATCAGAGGAACCTGCTGCAATTCCACTGACCCTGCATGGTGGCACCACCCACTGCATTGTTGCTGCTGCTGCTGCTCTGACAGTGCCTGATGCTGCTCCCCCCTCCTCACCCCCTTTCACCAAGCTGACCCAATTCGCAGTTAAGGACAGATAACGGCCTGTCCCAAACCGGCTGCTCCACGAGTCCATGGTGACGTGGACCCGTTAACCCACCGTGTGATCCAGCCCTCTCCCGACATTGGCCATCACAGAGCGGTGAAGTGCAGGGATGGCCGTGCGTGCAAAAAAATGTCGGCTGGGGATTGGCCAATCGGGGGCTGCACACATCAGGAACGCACGCATGTCGCTCCCCTCCTGCACAAGGGAATAAGGCAGGAGTTGGGAGCACATGGCCCGTGCCAGCAAGCCGTTCAGTTGACGCACGTGACGGCTGCTGGAAGGCAGAACCCTGACCACCCCCCGGAAGGTGTCGCTGAGCAGGGTCTGGCGACGCCTTTTTCTGGCACGGGAATCACTGGAGGGAGCAGAGGAGGCCACTGAGGACTGGCTGCCAGAACAGGCCTCAGTGTCGGCGGCAGGAGTTGCAGAGGGAGGAGGAGCAGTGCGTTTCTGATGCACTCCTGCTGGTGCTGCTGGAGGAGGTGGAGGAGGGCGGGTGGCTGCTGCCAACGGCTTCGCAGTGGTGGCGGGTCTGCCACTGCCAGCTTCTTTCAACTTCATGAACTCCTCATGCTCATGGAAGTGTTTCCCTGCCAGATGGTTCACCAGAGAGGTGGTGCCATACGCAGAGGGCTCCTTCCCTCTGCTGAGCTGCTGGCGGCACTGGTTGCAAGTGGCATACTTGCACTCCACATATGGCAGGGTGAAAAAACTCCAAATTGGGGAGGTGAAGTTGCCCCTTCGGCTGGAAGGTGCTGCTGCCACTGGTCTCCCTGTGGTGGTTGGGGGGGGGGGGTTCTTGGTGCGGCTGGCGGCACTGGCAGAACTCTCCGCCTCCGGATCAGCACCCTGTGTGGCCTGCATACCACGCCCACTTCTGATCCAGCCTATGCCTGCGATGCTGATCCTCCTAGCAAGGCCTGCAGACGCATCCTCCTCCTCCTCCTCAGAGCTGATGACATACCCAGGATCTGCCACCCAGTCTCTGTCCTTCACCCTGTCATCATCATCCTCCCCCTCCACAAACATGTCCTGCTGGGATGACCCCACAAACTCCCCTTCTGCATGCATGGGCTGAGGGACAGTCACCACTGTCTGACTGTCCAAAGCATCATCCCCCAAAGTGCCCATCAGCATTTATTCCTCCTCCATTGCCAATTCTGCCGCAACAGCACTCCATAGCCCCGCTGTGCTTGGGGATAAGAAGGTGCTGAGTGACAGGGTGCTGGTGTTGCCCGCTGGGGCTGGAGAACTGCACTCCTCCTCCCCAGGCAGTGCTGGGCGGCTGCTGCTGCTGTTGCGAACAGGAGTGGTGGCGGGGGTGGAGGACTCAGTTCCAGAGCTAATGGTGGCCTGCTCATCCACCATCAGTTCCACCACAGAGTCTGCGTCCTTCTCCTCAATAGGACGGGTACGACCTGGCGGTGGGAGGAACATCTGCGCCACACGCTGCTGCTGTGTCTCTGCAGCATGACTCCCAGCTGTTGGGCGGCCAAGCCGTCCACAGCCAGTGGCTAATGGCGGAATAGCCACTGGTGCAGACGCAGAACTGCGCATGGTGGTGGTGGTGGCGCGGCTGCCACGACCTCCTCTCTTGCCAATGCCCTTACTGCCCCTGCCCAAACCGCGGCTGCCAGTGCCAGACATCGTATATTTTTAATATTATACAAATTAAAAAAAAAACGTATGTATGTAAAGGCGGGTGAGACAAGTGGGGTACTTTAATGACTGGTGGTGGTGGGTGTGTGAGGTGACGGCCAGGTGTACTCTACAGCAGAGATTGGTGTAGCGCTAACGAGAGAGTGCGCAGTCCGCACACAAAGACCCTAGCTGATGCTGACTGACGGTGTCCCTATACACAGACTACAGTACAGTACAATTCAGCGAATACACAACACAAGTAATATAAACAATAGGACGGGTGTAGCACTAATGAGAGGATGCGGACAGCACAGACGTGCACTGACTGCGCACACAAAGACCCTAGGTAACGCGGTGACGGACGGTCCCTATACACAGACTAGAGTACACTACAGTACTAACTAAACAATAGAAGAATCTAGCTAAACAATAGAACAGGTGTGACTAGATTACAAAGAGCAGATACAGGACAGGTATATAGCAGTAAAGCTGGGCCTTGCTAACTACAAAATAGTACAATATTCTATCTAACACAGAAGTAGTACAGTAGAATAGGACAGGTGGGAACACAGGTAAGGTAACTAGTAGAGACTAGAGCACAGAGCAGGGCAGGCTGCCTTGCCTAGGCACAGGGCCTAGCTGCTGGCTGCAGCTGCAGCAGCACCAGTGACAGTCTCCCTCCCTAGTCCCTAATCACACTAACTAAACTGCCTAAAATTCAATCTATCTACAATACAAAGCAATACAGGTGAATATCAAGTGTTGGAGTGTAAAAACGCTAGGTGTATTGAACAATAAATGCACTTGCACAGACAAAAAGCACTGGAGCAATCTCTCAGTACAATCAGTCAGTAAGTCACAAGCAGGACGAGTGAGGCAACATGGCGCCCGCTATTTATAGAGGGGGGCTTGGCCAGGCTCCCCCTCTGTGATTGGCTGCAGTCAGAGGGCTGGGAGCCCTCTGATTCGCTTGTGAAGACTCGAGGTGACGTCTGACGTGACGCTATCCGAGCTGGTGACGCTATCCGAGCTCGGATAGCTAGGATATCTCCGGATAGCTGATTGCTTTCCGACTGCGCTCGGATAGCACAGCCCGGATAGCTAATACTATTCGAGCTCGGTAATCAAGCTCGAATAGTGAAAAAAGAGCTAGGATTATCCGAGTACCTCGGATATCCTAGCTCGGATGAGCATCACTGGTCCTCGGAACTCAGTCTCTTGTGCCCGGTGTAGTAAAGCCTTGAACATTAGTTTGCACCTTATACACCTGTATGCCACATATTCCATTGTATTCAGAATTAGATGATTTATAGATTTGCTGATGTCATTTTAGGCGGCTACACACCGAGTGCAAGCACCGCATCGCGAGCGCTGTTATAACAGCGCAGGAGATTTGGGTGCAGCCGGCACCACCATAGACCATAACAGGAATTACATAGCAGCACACAGTGAGTAACTTTGGACGCCGTCAGAAGACGGAGCTGAAGTTACTTTTAAAACACTGTAATTTGGCCGCCAGCAATCGCTGGATGCTGAATTACATCATTTCCCACCATCCACAGCGACCTGGAGGGCGAATAGTAATTAAGACCGCCGGGACTTGTGCAGGAGAAGTGTAAGCTGTATATCGGCTGTATCCTGCGCCCAAGTCTCCCGTAAGTGATTTCATAGGTATGCCCTCATCCCACTGCAGAAATGGGCCTTCATATGACTCTGCTCCACTTTGCGACAATAGGGTCACAGTGGGGTGCGAAAGTTTGGGCAACCTTATTAATTGTCATGATTTTTCTGTATAAATCGTTGGTTGTTACTACAAAAAATGCCAGTTAAATATATCATATAGGAGACACACACAGTGATATTTGAGAAGTGAAAAGAAGTTGATTGGATTTACAGAAAGTGTGCAACAATTGTTTAAATAAAATTAGGCAGGTGCATAAATTTGGACACTGTTGTCATTTTATTGATTCCAAAACCGTATTATTGGAACTCAAATTGGCTTGGTAAGCTCAGTGACCCCTGACCTACGTACACAGGAGAATCTAATTATGAGGAAGAGTATTTAAGGGGGTCAATTGTAAGTTTCCCTCCTCTTTTTAATTTTCTCTGAGGAGTAGCAACATGGGGGTCTCAAAATAACTCTCAAATGACCTGAAGACAAAGATTGTTCACCATCATGGTTTAGGTGAAGGATACAGAAAACTGTCTCAGAGATTTCAGCTGTCTGTTTCCACAGTTAGGAACATACTGGAGGAAATGGAAGACCACGGGCTCAGTTCAAATTAAGGCTTGAAGTAGCAGACCAAGAAAAATCTTGGATAGACAGAAGCGACGATTGGTGAGAACAGTCAGAGTCAACCCACAGACCAGCACCAAAGACCTACAACATCATCTCGCAGCAGATGGAGTCACTGTGCATCGTTCCACCATTCAGCGCACTTTACACAAGGAGATGCTGTATGCGAGAGTGAGAGTGATGCAGAGGAAGCCTTTTCTCCACCAACAGCACAAACAGAGCCGCTTGAGGTATGCTAAAGCACATTTGAACAAGCCGGCTTCATTTTGAAATAAGGTGCTGTGGACTGATGAAACTAAAATTGAGTTATTTGGGCATAACAAGGGGTGTTATGCATGGAGGAAAAAGATGACAGCATTCTAAGAACTGCTACCTACAGTAAAATGTGGTGGTGGTTCCATCATGCTGTGGGGCTGTGTGGCCAGTGCAGGGACTGGTAATCTTGTCAAAGTTGAGGGATGCATGGATTCCACTCAGTTTCAGCAGATTCTGGAGACCAATGTCCAAGAATCAGTGACAAAGCTGAAACTGCGCCGGGGCTGGATCTTTCAACAAGACAACAACCGTAAACACTGCTCAAAATCCACTAAGGCATTCATGCAGAGGAACAAGTACAACGTTCTGGAATGGCCATCTCAGTCCCCAGACCTGAATATAATTGAAAATCTGTGGTGTGAGTTAAAGAGAGCTGTCCATGCTCGGAAGCCATCTATATATATAATAGACTAAGTGCCTCAACCTTCAAACAGGAAGAAGAAGTACTTTGCATGAGAAAATGTATGCGTGCTCAAACACCAAGTGTAAGGCCTCTTTTCCACGGACTGTTGAGCTGTGTGCTCAGCAAGCAGTTACCAGGCAGCAGTGAGCAGATACCAGGCAGCAACAAGCAGTTACCAGGCAGCAGCAAGCAGTTATCAGTCAGCAGTGAGCAGATACCAGGCAGCAACAAGCAGTTACCAGGCAGCAGCAAGCAGTTTCCAGGCAGCAGTGAGCAGATACCAGGCAGCAGTGAGCAGATACCAGGCAGCAGTGAGCAGATACCAGGCAGCAGTGAGCAGATACCAGGCAGCAACAAGCAGTTACCAGGCATCAGTGAGCAGTTACCAGGCAGCAGCAAGCAGTTACCAGGCAGCAGCAAGCAGTTACCAGGCAGCAGCAAGCAGTTACCAGGCAGCAGCAAGCAGTTACCAGGCAGCAGCGAGCAGTTACCAGGCAGCAGTGAGCAGTTGTGAGAGTTTGAGAGACATTTCACTGCCTATTCACAGTCCATGGAAAAGAGGCCTTACCCTAGCAAGTCTGACATTGCAAATCTGGCCTAATTGGCTATTCATGAGGCAATGCTCATGCAAATGCATGCACAAACCAATACCACAAAGCAGTCACCCTGCTACATGCTACATTAGCACTATCCGGCTTAGTGCACACCAGAGCGGTTCGGCAGCGTTTTGCGATCCACTTGCGGCTGCGGATACGCTTGGGTAATGTATTTCAATGGGCTGGTGCACACCAGAGCGGGAGGCGTTTTGCTGAAACACATACTCCCGAGGTGAGGCATTTTTTGGATTGCGGAGGTGTTTCTGCCTCCAATGTAAAGTATAGGAAAAACGCAAACCGCTCTGAAAAACGGCAGTTCAGAGCGGTTTTGCAGGCGTTTTTGTTACAGAAGCTGTTCAGTAACAGCTTTACTGTAACAATATATGAAATCTACTACATCAAAAACGCTTTACAAAACCGCAAAATGCTAGGTGAAATGCTACAGAAAAATAAGAAAAAGCGTTTCAAAATCTGCTAGCATTTTGCGGATCTGCTAGCAGTTTTTGGTGTGCTCCAGGCCTCCAGGAGCGCCACGGGGAGGATTCCCAATGCCCCCTTTTTATACAACTGGGGGGACCGCAGGGTCCCAGGCTCTCTCACTGCCTGGAAACCACAGCGGCACCCCGGAGGGGGAGGCTGGGTGGCGTGGACGACCCCCCCCCCCAAGTGTGGCCAGCGCCGGGGAGAGCCGTCTGCACCCACCTCCCAATATTAAAAACAGGCACTTACCTTAACGTCCATTGCGTTCTGCTACATGCGCATTAATTTGGGGGCACCACATGAGAAAGGAGAGAAGCATGGGTCACCCCGAGCTTTAGAGCTCAGGGCTGGCTCACATACAGCACTCCAGAGGGGGGGGGGGGAGGACAGGTGCACTCACTCCAGGGTTCACACCACCGGAGCAAGCCATCCACCACCTGCCTCCAAAGGATACAAACTGCACAAAATGCTTTCCATGAGAAAATTAATGCGCATGTAGCAGAACCCAATGGACGTTAAGGTAAGTGGCTGTTTTTAATATTAGGAGGTGGGTGCGGACGGCTCTCCCCAGCGCTGGCCGCGCTTGTGGGGGGGGCTTCTGCGCCACCCAGCCTCCCACTCCGGGGTGCCGCTGTGGTTCCCAGGCAGCAAGAGAGCACTTTGCAGTATTGGTTTTTTGACCCTGCATAGTTTGGCATGCGAAAGCAAATGCATATTTGCATCAGCATTGCCTCATGAATAGCCAATTAGGCCGGATTTGCAAAGCCAGACTTGCTAGGGTTAAACTTGGTGTTTGAGCACGCATACATTTTCTCATGGAAAGCCTACTTCTTCTTGCTTCAAGGTTGAGGCACGTACTCTATTAGATAGATAGATGCGGCGTATGCTACGACGCGGGTTGGCTAGTCAAACCTAAATGAACTAGAGATGTTTTGTAAAGAGGAATGGTTCAAAATACCTTCAACCAGAATCCAGACTCTCAATGGAACCTACAGGAAGTGTTTAGAGGTTGTAATTTCTGCAAAAGGAGGATCTACTAAATATTGATCCCATTTCTTTTTTATTAAATTTATGAACCTGCCCAATTTTGTTTAAACAATTATTGCGCACTTTCTGTAAATCCAATAAACTTCATTTCACTTCTCAAATATCAGTGTGTGTGTCTCCTATATGATATATTTAACTGACATTTTTTATCGTAACAACCAACGATTTATACAGGAAAATCATGACAATCAACAAGGTTGCCCAAATGTTTGCACCCCACTGTATATATATGTTTAGGAATTTTTCCAGCGCTGAGGTTTACGACCATTTGATTTTTTTTCCTTTTGAGCAAAACTAAAATATCAGAAAGTCAGCATATGGGTTATTAATAAAGGCAGTGTTGAAATGTCTTTCTTATGCTTGACAACAGGCACCAGACGGCCAGCGCCATATGTCTTCACACGCACCCTCCCAGGAGGCCAGCCATGACATATTTTCACAGTTTTTTTCCCCTTTGACCTGCCACAATAGTTTAGTCTTTGATGAGGTCACACTTTTTAACAAATGAGCGACAGAGGTTACATTTGTATTTCCTGGTGCCTTCACTTGTGAGAGTCGCAGGTTGCCGGGTGGGGAGGCAGAACAGCTGTTCCTTCGGCTTCTATAGGGGCAAAAATTAAACTCATCAACAAATTAATGCATAATTACCAACACAGGTCCAAAAAAAATACATTTTAAGTGTGCACAAGTTTGTTTTTTTTCTTGTTCAAATTAAAGGCGGTTTCAGCTGTTCTAAAGCATGTTTAATCACCATTAGAGAGTCATTTTACAGGGCTGATGCTACCATGGGCAGAGGGGTCCCTACAAGTCATGGGGCCCCCTGCAAAACTTTGATGGGACCCCATAATGTTCACAACCCTTCCCTTGCCACACTTTAGTAGCACCATGAAAAAGGGGCCCGGCTGGATAACGAAATCTGATAGCGATAGACATCGTTGTCAAACTTTGTTCACGATAAATACCGTTGTAAGAACAGATGGGAAATAATAACGAAAAGATATTAACGTTAAAAATCCTTACGTAATTCAACAATACAGCTTAACCCAACCCTACTCTCACACAGAACCCTCCCCTGGTGCTGCCTAAAACTAACCACTCCCCCCAGTGGTGCCTAACCCTAATTACCCCCTGCTGGTGCCTAACCCTAACCACCCCCCTGGTGGTGCCTAACCCTAACCACCCCCCCCCCTTGTGGTGCCTAACCCTAACCACCCAGGTGGTGCCTAACCCTAATCACCCCCTGGTGGTGCCTAACCCTAACCACCCCCCTGGTGGTGCCTAACCCTAACCCCCCGGTGGTGCCTAACCCTAACCACCCCCCTGGTGGTGCCTAACCCTAAGGGGGTTCACTAAAACCACCATGGAAGCTATGCAAAGAATAGCAGAAAAGTCCTTATTTTTACTCACGATTTTTGTACAAGCCTCACATGAATTGTTCAGCGTATTTTTGAAAAAGGTTTTCTTTACGGTTTGCATTTTATATGTGATACTAGCTGATGACCCGGCGTTGCCCAGGTATGTATTTGGCTGGTGTCGGCACCGCCCACTTTTTCTAACCCTAACACAAAAACACTCAATGACCAAGTTTGTGAGCTTTGGCATCAATAATTTGTATATGCTCATGGAAATTAAATAAATCAGATTGGCGGTTTGTGACTCCGCCCCTCTCCAGCATTTGAACCCCAGTCACCCAATGACCAACTACAGCAGGTTAAGGCATCTGCTATTAACAGTGTAATAATGGCAGCAATTTAAATATTCCCATTAAAAATCAACAGGTGAATTTTGATCGGCTAATATAGGCTCCACCCACTTCCCTGAATATTAATAAGTCACCCAGTGATCATCTGGGCAAAGTTTGAGAACCCTGCCATTACAGTGTAAGAAGGCCTGCAGTTTATATTTTTCCAATGAAATTTGTTTTTGGCTCTCCCCACTTTTTATAACCTGGACACACAGTCACTCCATGACCAAGTTTGTGAGCTTTCGGGTCCTTGGCATCAATAAAAACAAATTTGATTGTGTGTTTGTGGCTCTGCCCCCTTTTCTGAATTTGAACCCCAGTGACCCAATGATGAACTGTACAAGGTTTGAGGCCTGTGTCATTAACAGTGCAAGAATGGCAGTAGTTTGAATATACCCCTTGAAAGTCAGCAGGTGAATATTGATTGGCTTTTTAAGGCTCCACCCACTTCTCTGAATATTAATTCCAGTCACCCAGCCAGTAACAAACTGTGCAAAGTTTTAAAACCCTGCCATTAACACCACATTGACTCCACCCACTTTTTGTAACCTTGACACACAGTCACTCAATGACCAAGTTTGTGAGCTTTTGGGTTCCTGGCATCAAAAATGTATGAATGGGAGCAGTTTATCCAGCAAACAAATCTGATTGGCTGTTTGTGGCTCTGCCTCTTTAGTGAATTTGAACCCCAGTCACTTAATGACCGCATGTGGCAGGTTTGAGGCCTCTGCCATTAACAGTGTAAGAATGTCAGCAGTTTCAATATTCACCTTGAAAATCAATAGGTGAATTTTGATTGGCTGTTGTAGGTTCCACCTACTTTTCTGAATATTAATCCCAGTCACCCAGTGACCAACTGTGTCAAGATTGAGAACCCTGCGATTAACAGTCTAAGAATGGCCGCAGTTTACATTTTCTCATGTAAAAAGTTAGTTGTTTTTGGCTGTTTTTAACCTTGACATACAGTCACTCAATGACCAAGTTTATGAGCTTTGGGGTCGTTAGCATAAATAAGTTGCATTTTTCCATTGAAATTAAACAAATCTGATTGGCTTTTTGTAGCCCGCCCCCTTTCAGAATTTAAACCCCAGTCTACCAGTGACTGACTGTACTAGATTTGAGGCATCTGCTAATTAAGAGTGTAAGAATGGCAGCAATGTAAATATTCCCCTTGAAAATCAATAGGTGAATGTTGATTGGCTGTTGAATGCTCCACCCACTTTCTAAATATTAATCCCAGTCACCCAGTGGCCAACTGTTTCAAATTTGGGAACCCTGCCAATAACAGTGTAAGAATGGTTGCAGTTTATATTTTCCCATGTAAAAATTGTAGTTGTTGGCGCCGCCCACTTTTTCTAACCTTGACAAATAGCCACTCAGTTACCAAGTTTATGAGGTTTGGGGTCCTTGGTATCAATAATTTCCATATTCCCATTGAAATTAATCAAATCTGATTGGCTGTTTGTGGCTCTGCCCCCTTTCTGAATTTGAACCTAGTCACCCAGTGACCAACTGTACCAGGTTTGAGGCATCTACTATTAACAGTATAAGAATGTAAGCAATGTAAATATTTCCCTTGAAAATCAACAGGTGAATTTTTATTGGCTGTTGTAGGCTCCACCCATTTTCCTGAATATTAATCCCAGTCTCCCAGTGAGTGACCAGCTGTGCAAATTTTGAGAACACTGACATTAACAGTGTAAGAATGGCTGCAGTTTATATTTGACAATGAAACTTGTTTTTGGCTCTGCCCACTTTTTGTAACCTTGACACACAGTCACTCAATGCCCAAGTTTGTGAGCTTTCAGGTTCCTGGCATCAAAAATGTGTGAAAGGAAGCAGTTTATCCAGCAAAGAAATCTGATTGGCTGTTTGTGGCCCCACCCCATTAGCAAATTTGGACCCCAGTCACCCAATGACCGACTGTAGCAATTTTGAAGCCTCTGCCATAAACAGTGTAAGAATGGCAGCAGTTTAAATATTCCCTTTGAAAGTCGATAGGTGAATTTTGATTGGCTGTTGTAGGCTCCACCCACTTTCCTGAATCTTAAACGTATTCACCCAGTGACCAACTGTGGCAAGTTTGAGAATCCTGCAATTAACAGTCTAAGAATGGCTGCAGTTTCCATTTTCCCATTAAAAATGAATGGCTGAAATTTGATTGGCTGTTTTATGCTCTGCCCCCTTTTCCTGGATTTGTAACCTCAGTGACCAACTGTGCCAAGTGTGGGGACT